>NW_013795002.1:0-585 GCF_000517525.1 Limulus polyphemus | reverse complement strand
GTCCATTCGAACTGCTATACAGAAATCTGAAATACCTTCCCATGCACGATAAAGGCAATCTTAATCAATCCCATGATTTTTTTTATTACTAAATTAAAAAATCTTGTTCTATCTACATTTTATAATTTTAATAGTAAGAGAGAACCTAACCCTCTAACCCCTAACGAAATCTTAACCCTAAGATCTTGAATTGTCACTAAATAAAAACATCCATGTTACGTGCCCTGATAAAGGCAATGCAATTGTTATTCTGTACAAAAATGACTACCTTAATAAAATACATGATATTCTGGACGATTCTTCAAAATTTAAAACCTTAAACAATGGCGTTATCTCTTAGCATAAGAGGACTAAAGAACAAAACTATTATATCTGAAAATGTTGCTTCTTCGCTTTCTCTATCTGGTATGTTATATGGCCTTCCTCCGACCCATTCTTTCCACTATAGGCACACCTAGTTACAAACTTGTTAAATGTCATAACGTAATACATAAACGAAATACCACAACACGTAGTTTTGAAACTAAAAGACGTAATTTCACAAAATCAATCAGGATGAATGAGGATGCGTATTCGTTTGACATT
>NW_013795001.1:0-1000 GCF_000517525.1 Limulus polyphemus | reverse complement strand
GATTTAACGATACTGTGTACTATCAATAAAAGCCATAAGATTTAACGATACTGTGTACTATCAATAACAAGGGTCTTCTCGTTGACAGTACACAGTATTCTTAAATCTCGTGTCTTCATATTGATAATTCACAGTATCGTTAAATCATGTTTCTTCTTATTGACAGTACACAGCATTGTTAAAACTTGTGTCTTTTTATTGACAGTACACAGTATCGTTAAATCTTGTGGCTTGTTAATGATAGTACACAGTATTGTTAAATCTTGTCTTCTTTTTGATAGTACATAGTATTGTTAAATCTATTGTCTTCTTATTGACAGTACACAGTATTGTTAAATCTCGAGTCTTCTAATTGACAGTACATAGTATCGTTAAATCTTTTGGCTTGTTAGTGATATTACACAGTATCGTTAAATCTTGTCTTCTTATTGATAGTACAAAGGATTGTTAAATCTTGTGTCATCTTATTGACAGTACACAGTATTGTTAAATCTTTTGGCTTGTTAGTGAGAGTACACAGTATCGTTAAATCTTGTCTTCTTATTGATAGTACATAGGAATGTTAAATCTTGTGTCTTCTTATTGACAGTACACAGTATTGTTAAATATTTTGTCTTCTTTTTGACAGTAAACAGTTTCGTTAAATCTTGTGTCAAGATTTAACAATCCTATGTACTATCTTCTTATTGACAAGATTTAGTACACAGTATCGTTATCACTAACAAGCCAAAAGATTTAACGATACTATGTACTGTCAATAAGAAGACACGAGATTTAACAATACTGTGTACTATAAATAACAAGCCATAAGATTTAACGATACTTTGTACTGTCAAAAGGAAGACACGAGATTTAACAATACTGTCTACTGTCAATAAGAAGACACGAGATTTAACAATCCTATGTACTATCAATAACAAGACAAGATTTAACGATACTGTGTACTATCACGAATAAGCCAAAAGATTTAACGATACTATGTACTGTCAATAAGAAGACA
>NW_013795000.1:0-584 GCF_000517525.1 Limulus polyphemus | reverse complement strand
CCGTAGCCATTCGTGTTCCTTGGGTTGTACCATCACAGTTTGTTCTCTCTACCTGTCTCCTGGGAGACTTATGATCAATCGGACCCTGATGCTCTCGTTGACCAGTTGCCATCTCCCTTTTTACTTCTGGGAGACTTTAATGGACACAACCCCCTCTGGGGTGGTGCTGATTTTGATGGGAGGGGTCGTTCCATAAAGCGTATGCTCTCGGATCACAACCTTTCTCTCTTCAATACTGGAATGTATACTTATTTTCATGCACCTAGTCAGTCTTTTACTGCCATTGATCTCTCGATTTGCTCCCCTCCACTTTTCACTCGCTTTTCTTGAATGGTCGACAGTGACCCACGGGGCAGTGATCATTTTCCTATCATTATGAGGGAGGTTGGCCATGGTCAATGCCATCCGACCCGAGTGCCACGGTGGAAGCTGGACCAGGCTGACTGGTCATCTTTCACCTCTCTTTCTGAACTTGATCCTGCCTTTGTCTGTCTGCCATCAATAGACAACAGTATGATTGCAGTGACTGACTGTATTGTCCAGGCGGCTGCTCATTTTATTCCTAAGACCTCGACACGTTTTCC
>NW_013794999.1:0-581 GCF_000517525.1 Limulus polyphemus | reverse complement strand
CACTCACCAACCCCCATCGTGAAATTCCCAACAGCTAGGTGTAAAATGCCAAGCACACATAGTGTCTACGTGACAGGAAAGCTGGATGCCCAAAAGTGCAACTTTGTCATAGATTCTGCATCTCAGCAAACCCTTGTGAGTATCAAGGTGATGGATCACAAAGGAGTACCATAAGCCGTACAGAAGCCCTGTGGTGTGTCAGGACATTATGAAAGGTTGTGGGAACCAGTGTGGGTAACTATTGAGCTCATAGGCATGAAGAACAGACAGAAAGTATACTTGGCTGACATTGAAGACCAATGCATATTAGGATTGGACTATTTACTACCGAGGAAGTGTTTAGTTAACTTCGATAAAATGACGTTTGGGGTGGAAAAAAAGAACATCCCCAAGGAAGCCCAATGCTTGTGAAAGCAGTGGAAGACCCATCTAGGCCAACGGATGTGAAGATTGGAAGATCATTTGTTGCAGGTCATCCAATAGTACCCATAACAGTGGCTAGTTTCTCTAAATGTGGGCAGACACTTAAGGAAGGGCATTGTTGGGTGTGTGGCAGGAGGTCGAGCCAGTCAATGTTAAGA
>NW_013794998.1:0-582 GCF_000517525.1 Limulus polyphemus | reverse complement strand
ATATATTTACAACATATCTACATGTGTTTCCTTAAGTCCGACGGGATTAAATAGGACCCAATAGCTAGTATCGTTCTATGACCCACTGTTCACTTTATTCTGCAGCCAGTTTGTTAATTAACTCATATATTTACAACATATCTACACGTGTTTGTTTTAGACCGACTGGATTAAACAGGATCCAATAACTAGTATCGTTCTATGACCCACTGTTGACTTTAGTGAACAGCCAGTTTGTTACTTAACTCATATATTTAAAACATATCTACATGTGTTTATTTAAGACCCACTGGATTAAATAGGACCCAATAACTAGTATCGTTCTATGACCCACTATTGACTTTAGTCTGCAGCCAGTTTGTTAATTAACTAATATATTTACAACATATCTACACGTGTTTGTTTTAGACCGACTGTATTAAATAGGACCTAATAGCTAGTATTGTTCTATGACCCACTGTTGACTTTAGTCAGCAGCCAATGTGTTAGTTAACTCATATATTTACAACATATGTAATTGTGTTTGTTTAAGACCGACTGGATTAAATAGGACGTAATAGCTAGTATCGTTCTGTGATCCAC
>NW_013794997.1:0-584 GCF_000517525.1 Limulus polyphemus | reverse complement strand
GTTTGTAAAGCCCTTAGACAAAGATGGCAACTGTTTCAAGTATCTATGTGGGCAATTCCCAGCTCTTTTAGAAGCGAAACTTAAAGAAGGGTTTTTGTTGGGTCTCAGATTAGGAAACTGAATTCGGATGAACATTTCGAAAGGATAATGAGGAAATTTGAAAAATAAGCGTGGATTGCCTTTAAAGATGTTATTGAAAAATGTTTAGGAAACAACAAGGACCAAAATTACGAAAATATTGTCAATAATATGCTCGATAAATTCAAAGAGTTGGGTTGTAATATGAGCTTGAAAGTTCATTTCTTACACTCAAATATTGACTATTTCCCTGAAAATCTCGGTGCCGTCAGCGAATAACAAGGGGAAAGGTTTCATCAAGACATCAGGAAAATGGAGAGGAGGTATCAGGGAAGGTGGAACATCAGCATGATGACTGATTACTGTTGGTCATTGAAACGAGATGTTTCAGACGCAATACATAAAAGAAAGACCACAACACGTAGTTTTGAGACTAAAAGGCGTAGATTTAAAAAAAACAAAAAACAGGATGAATGAGGATGCGTATTCGTTTGATCTCAATATTC
>NW_013794996.1:0-581 GCF_000517525.1 Limulus polyphemus | reverse complement strand
GCAACACACACACTCGTGAAATGGCCCTGAAATTGCACATATCTCATGGAACTATAAAGTAAACATCTAAGGAATATGGGAAAACTCCATAAAGAATGTGTTTGGGTGCCTCACGAACTCTCCGATGATCATCGTTTTCAACGTGTGAACGTTGCTTCGTCTCTTATGGCGCGTGAACCATTTTTGAACAGAATTATCAACGGTGATGAAAAATGGATTCTCTGTGCGAATGTTAAACGCCAAAAACAATAGCTCAGTCCTAGATAAAAACACTTTCGACCCCAAAACCTAAACTCCATCCGCACAAAGTGATACTTTGCATTTGGTGGGACATTGAACTCCTCAATCCACAGTAAACTGTTAATGCAGAGATCTGTAGTTAGCAACTGGAACATTTAAATCAAGCCCTTAATCATAAACTCTCGTCAATCGGAAAGGTGTTCCTCTTCTCCACGACAATGCATGTCCACATGTGGCACGTTTGATGCAACACAAGATTATGGTGTTGGGTTGGGAAGTTCTCCCCCACCCACCATATTCTCCAGATATGGCACAATCAGATTACAATATTTTTCGTTCGC
>NW_013794995.1:0-581 GCF_000517525.1 Limulus polyphemus | reverse complement strand
CCTTTCAGCCATGCCTGGCTAACAATACAAAAGTTACAATAACGCGGCACACGTGCTCTCATGTTACCGTATTCAATAGTATAAAACTGACCTTTAGTCTTTACAAAGTGATCTTTCCTGGCTGTGTTTTAGTCGACTAGTATTTCATAAAATACAGTCACATTTCAATTATTATACATTATATATGTATATAGATTATTGCTATTTAGAAATAAGTTCTTAAACTTATTTTCCTTAAAATATAGAACAGTAAATAAAGAAGTATAGAAAATAATTATCTCTTCTAGTTATGACCTTTGTACTCGGTTGCTGCTTGATGTAGGTTACTAAGCCTTTTAAAATTTCACAGGTGGAGGATATGAAACAATAATTTTTTAGGTTATATATATACTTTTGAATAGCTAAAAAATCATAAATTACTACATCAATACCATAGAATTTCACTATAATTTATGAAGCTTAGTAAGTAAGCTGTATTTCAGTCTAGAAAAATATAAATTTCGAGCAGACTAGAGACACAACCCACCTTTTTTGAAATTTTTGGTTCGAAAGAAAAAGATGGCATCCTAAGAATTTCAAAT
>NW_013794994.1:0-860 GCF_000517525.1 Limulus polyphemus | reverse complement strand
AGTAAAGAGCTCAAAAATTATTAGTGTCCGGTGTTCCTAGTGAATCTACGACATAAATCGGATGAATTCATTTTTGTCGTACTCGTTGTGTGTACAAGGACCAGTCATTGATACAAATTTCATTTAGTGGCTATGTAATTGAGTGTGTACAAGGACTAGGTATTGATTCAAATGACAGTCTGTGGCTATGTAATTGCTGTGTGTACAAGGACCAGGTATTGATTCAAATGACAATCTGTGGCTATGTAATTGCTGTGTGTATAAGGACCAGGTATTGATTCAAATGACAGTCTGTGGCTATGTAATTGCTATGTGTACAAGGACTAGTCATTGATACAAATTTCATTTAGTGGCTATGTAATTGAGTGTGTACAAGGACTAGGTATTGATTCAAATGACAGTCTGTGGCTATGTAATTGCTGTGTGTACAAGGACCAGGTATTGATTCAAATGACAGTCTGCGACTGTGTAATTGCTGTGTGTACAAGGACCAGGTATTGATTCAAATGACAGTCTGTGGCTGTGTAATTGCTGTGTGTACAAGGACCAGGTATTGATTCAAATGACAGTCTGCGACTGTGTAATTGCTGTGTGTACAAGGACCAGGTACTGATTCAAATGACAGTCTGTGGCTGTGTAATTGCTGTGTGTACAAGGACCAGATATTGATTCAAATGACAATCTGTGGCCATGTAATTGCTGTGTGTACAAGGACCAGGTATTGATTCAAATGACAGTCTGTGGCTGTGTAATTGCTGTGTGTACAAGGACCAGGTATTGATTCAAATGACAGTCTGTGGCTGTGTAATTGCTGTGTGTACAAGGACCAGATATTGATTCAAATGACAGTCTGTGGCTAT
>NW_013794993.1:0-584 GCF_000517525.1 Limulus polyphemus | reverse complement strand
ATAAGGGACGTGCTCCAATGAAGTTGTATGAAGTTGGCACACCAATGGAAAGAGTAGCTGTTGACATTGCTGGTTTTTGCCCCAAACTCGTGCTGGAAACAGGTACATTTGTCTGGTGATGGATTATTTCACCAAGTGGCCTGAGGCATATGCAATACCAAGTAAGGAAGCTACAACTGTAGCTTCGGCTATTAGTGATTTCTTCTTCAGATTTGGTATACCTTACGAACTGCATTCAGATCAAGGCCATAACTTTGAATCAGCTGTGTTCCAAGAATGCTGCAAGTTGCTTGGCATCCGAAAGACCAGGACAACGCCACTTCCTCTACAGTCCGATGGGATGGTAGAAAAGTACAACTGGACACTGGGACAGGAATTGGCAAAGTTTTGTAATAGCCGCCAAGATGACTGGGATTTCTTACTCCCTCCACTGTTGATGGCCTATAGGACAGTAGAGCATGAAGCCACTGGATACACTCCAGCAAAGTTGATGTTTGGTCGGGAACTTCGGTTGCCAGTGGATCTGTTAAGAGGACACCCACCTTATGAAGAGTTGCCTGAAAATGTGTCAGAGTTCCTGAAAG
>NW_013794992.1:0-583 GCF_000517525.1 Limulus polyphemus | reverse complement strand
ATCGAGTTTTCTTCTCCTGTAATTTTTGTTATTCTTCAATGTCGTCAGAATATTTTCTTCGAAATTGTTCCCGTTTTCTCAAACCAAGCGCTTCTAAGTTTCTTATTGTTGGGCCGGGCGTTGCCAGTTCATTAATGTGCACGACGGTGGACTTGAAGGTCCACGGTTCGCGTAATGTTAACGGAGAAAAAAAAAACGTATTCTGCATTAGGAATGTAGGGACGTTATACGTTACGAGAGCGATGTTCAAATCCAACTATCCGATTAAAGTAGCTCAAGAGTTGGCGATGAGTGCTGTTAATCAGTTGCCTTCCTTCTAGTCTATCATTTCAAAATTAGGGATGTCTAGCCCGGATATCACTTGTGTAGTTTTGCGCGAATGCAAACAAACAGACCCCTTTTAGTACCGTTATCAACTACAGTGCCCCCTAGTGGCACAGCGGTATGTCTGCGGACTTACAACGCTAGAATCCGGGTTTCGATACTCGTGGTGGACAGAGCACGGATAGCCCATTGTGTAGCTTTGTGCTTAATTACAAATAAACAAATAATAAACAATCAACTACAGAAAAAGAAACAAACA
>NW_013794991.1:0-584 GCF_000517525.1 Limulus polyphemus | reverse complement strand
AAAAAAGATATTTTGTTTCTTATCCTCCATGTGCAAAATTTTAAAAGGCTTAGCAACATATGTCAAGCAGCAACCCAGTACAAAGGTTGTAACTAGAAGAGTCAATTGTTTGCTTTTACTTCTTTATTTACTGTTATAAGTTTTAAGAAAAATAAGTATAAGAACTTATATCTGAATAGCAATAATCTATATAAATATATAATCTATAATAATTGAAATGTGACTGTATTTTACAAAATATTAGTCTACTAAAACACAGCCAAGGTAGGTCACTTTGTACAGACCAAAGGTCAGTTTTATGTTATTTGATATGGTAACATGAGTGCACATGAGCCATGTCATTGTAACTTCTGCATTGTCAGCCATGCACGGCTGAAACATCAATATAATAAAAATAATAAATATATATATAAATGTATAATGTTATGATATTTAAGCTATTTAGTCTTAACACTTATGTTTTCGTGTTATAATTTGTGTTCATTCTAGAATGAAAGAGGCATAATTCATATTTATTTCCTAATTTTTTATGGTGGTTGCAGGATCGGTCAAATCTACCAAACCTATACAGTGATTCGTTACTG
>NW_013794990.1:0-584 GCF_000517525.1 Limulus polyphemus | reverse complement strand
CACCTGGAAAAGCCACTGTCAAAGAAGAAACTCTACTCGGTTTTGAGAAAGCAACAGTGAAGTCCTTTATGAAGTTACTACCACTGATGTGACTATTACCGATAATAGGAGAATTCCTGATGGAGCAGATGAACCTCACGTGAAGCAGAAGCCAGTACGTCCCATAAAATTAAGAGACTTTGTTGAATTTTAATTTTGTGTTTGTAAATCCTGTACATTTAATTAAGTTATTGTTAGTTATCTATTGGTTTAACTTAAGTGGCTATTGTTCGGGACGAACAACACTAAGGAAGCGGCAGTGTTACGACAGCGGAAGTCACGTGACGCTGGTAACACGTAATGAGTATCTCGAACGTTCCTGAAGGCTCGAGTGTTTGCTAGACACGCGCTCTTATAGTATATATAAGACCAGCGAGAAGTGATGGCAAAAAAAACACAATTGAATTGCAGACAGGCAGAGATAGAAACGGACAATTGAGTCAAGCGTGGTAGTAAGTAAAGTGCGTGCATCGTTCGTTGTGAATTATAGCGTGTGTATAAGTGAAAGTGACTGTGGAAATTAAGTATATTGCAAAGTTGAACTG
>NW_013794989.1:0-584 GCF_000517525.1 Limulus polyphemus | reverse complement strand
GTCTTTACAGACTGAAAGTTATAATAACACGTTTATTGATACTTTTGGGTGTCTTTACAGACTGAAAGTTAGAATAACACGTTTATTGATACTTCTGAGTGTCTTCACAGACTGAAAGTTATAATAACATGTTTATTGATACTTCTGGGTGTCTTTACAGACTGAAAGTTGGAATAACATGTTTATTGATACTTCTGGGTGTCTTTACTGAAAGTTATAATAACATGTTTATTGATACTTCTGGGTGTCTTTACAGACTGAAAGCTGTAATAACAGGTTTATTGATACTTCTGGGTGTCTTTACTGAAAGTTATAATAACATGTTTATTGATACTTCTGGGTGTCTTTACAGACTGAAAGTTATAACAACATGTTTGTTAATACTTCTGGGTGACTTTACAGACTGAAAGTTATAATAACATGTTTATTGATACTTCTGTATGTTTTTTCAGACTGAAAGTTATAATAACACGTTTATTGATACTTCTGGATTTCTTCACAAACTGAAAGTTAGAATAACATGTTTATTGATACTTTTGTATGTTTTTTCAGACTGAAAGTTAAAATAACACATTTATTGATAC
>NW_013794988.1:0-682 GCF_000517525.1 Limulus polyphemus | reverse complement strand
AATTTATAACCACCATACTCATCGTTAGCGTTATTTGGTACAACAACTCCACGAACACCTAGGTGTAACTCTAGTTACCGAATTTGTAACCACCATTCTCATCGGTAGCATAATTTGGTACAACAATTCCACGAATACCTAAGAGTAACTCTAGTTACCAAATTGATAACCACCATACTCATCTTTAGCTTTACCTGGCACAAATACTCCATGAACACCTAGGTGTAACTCTAATTACCGAATTTATAACAACCATATTCATCTTTAGCCTTACTTGGTACAACTACTCCACGAACACCTAGGTGTAACTCTAGTTACACAATTTATAACCACCATACTCATCTTTAGCCCTTACTTGGCACAAATACTCCATGAACACCTAGGTGTAACTCTAGTTACAGAATTTATAACCACCATACTCATCTTTAGCCTTAGTTGGTACAAGTACTCCATGAACACTTAGGTTAACTCTAGTTACAGTATTTATAACCACCATACTCATCTTTAGCCTTACTTGGCACAACTACTCCATGAACATTTAGTTTAACTCTGGTTACCGAATTTACAACTTCATACTCATCTTTAGCGTTATTTGGTACAACAACTCCACGAACACCTAGGTGTAACTCTAGTTACAGAATTTATAACCAACATACTCATCTTTAGCCCTTACTTGGCAAAA
>NW_013794987.1:0-583 GCF_000517525.1 Limulus polyphemus | reverse complement strand
GATCAGTAGGTTTACTGAAGACAAGGTAACAAATACTGACGTAGCAGTGAATGAATCAGTAGGTTTACTGAAGACAAGGAAACAAATGCTGATGTAGCAGTGAATGAATCAATAGGTTTACTGAAGACAAGGTAACAAACACTGATGTAGCAGTGAATGAATCAGTAGGTTTACTGAAGACAAGGTAACAAATACTGATGTAGTAGTGAATGAATCAGTAGGTTTACTGAAGACAAGGAAACAAATACTGATGTAGCAGTGAATGAATCAATAGGTTTACTGAAGACAAGGTAACAAATACTGATGTAGTAGTGAATGAATCAATAGGTTTACTGAAGACAAGGTAACAAATACTGATGTAGTAGTGAATGGATCAGTAGTGTTACTGAAGGCAAGGTAACAAATACTGATGTAGCAGTGAATGAATCAGTAGGTTTACTGAAGACAAGGTAACAAATACTGATGTAGTAGTGAATGGATCAGTAGTGTTACTGAAGGCAAGGTAACAAATACTGATGTAGCAGTTAATGAATCAGTAGGTTTACTGAAGACAAGGTTACAAATACTGATGTAGTAGTGTATG
>NW_013794986.1:0-583 GCF_000517525.1 Limulus polyphemus | reverse complement strand
GCTAGACACCTTCTCCCAAGCAGGATGCAAGACACTTGCTTGTAGAAAATAAATTATTGGCTTCAAATCTTGGTCTTTCTCCTGTTCTGCTTTGATATCTATATTTGGTTCCACTTCACCATCATCAACTCTTTCAGTCACCTTGACTTCAGCTTGATGGCACCTGGTCAGTTCAACCTCTCTTTTGCAGCAATGTCTGCAGTCATTTTTGCAGGGTCTTCGACTCAGTCTATCAGCATTACCATGGGATTTTCCTTCTCCATATTCAATATTATAATTATACTGGTCTATTTTTCCGATCCAACGTGCTAGTTGTCCCTCTGGGTTCTTTAATGATTTTAACCAGCATAACGCAGCATGGTCTGTCCTGATGGTAAACCTTGCACCATAGAGGTAAGGATGGAAATATGTCAGACTCTTTACTAGAGCAAGGAGTTCCCTCCGTGTTACACAGTAGTTCCTCTCTGGTCTACTCAAAACCCTACTGAAGTAAGCCACCACATGTTCGTTTTCGCCCACTTTCTGAGACAACACTCCTCCAATTCCGACATTACTAACATCACAATCCAGTATGTACGGCAGT
>NW_013794985.1:0-575 GCF_000517525.1 Limulus polyphemus | reverse complement strand
GGATGGGAAGAACCTTAATAGTGTTATGAAGGACAGGGATCTTGGTGTAATAGTTGTTCAGTCTCTAAAGCCATCCAAGCAGTGTACTGTTGCTAGTGGTAGGGTAAATAGGACTTTAGGTTGTATCTACAGAAATACTGAATACAAGTCTAAAGAGATTATAATTTCATTGTACAGGTCACTGGTTAGGGCACATTTGGAGTATTGTGTTCAGTCTTGGGCTCCTTACCTTAGGAAGGACATTGAATTGTTGGAAAAGGTTACTAGAATGGTGCCCAGGATGGAGGGGTTGTCATATGAGGAGAGGCTGAAATCTCTCAAATTGTTTTCTCTTGAAAAAAGAAGAGTTATGGGGATCTGAGTGAGAATAGTAAGACTGGGGGACACAAATATAAATTTTGGCAAGGTAGGAGTCATCTTCAGCTAAGACAGTTTCATTTTTCTAACAGGGTGGTTGGCCTTTGGAATGGGTTGCCTTCAGATGTTGTAGAGGCAGTAAATTTAAGTGAGTTTAAGGAAAAGCTTGATAAGTACATGAGTGATAAGGTTTAATTTTAATATATTTTTTAAAGTTA
>NW_013794984.1:0-583 GCF_000517525.1 Limulus polyphemus | reverse complement strand
AGAAGCTTTATGGTGTGACAGGACATTCTAAAAGATTGTGGGGCCCAGTGTGGGTAACTATCGAGCTCATGGGCATAAAGGACAGACAGAAAGTATACTTGGCTGACATTGAAGACCAATGCATATTAGGATTGGACTATCTACTGCCAAGGAAGTTTGTAATTGATTTTGATAAAATGACGTTTGGGAATAGCAAAGGCCAAGTTCCGGTAACTGTTAAAAGAGAGGTTGAACTAATTAGGTGTCATCAAGCTGAAGTCAAAGTGACTGAAGAAGTTGATGATGGTGAAATGAAACCAGGTGTAGATATTAAAGCAGAGCAGGAGAAAGATCAAGACTTGAAGCCAATAATCGATTTTCTAAAAGCAAGTGTTTTTTTTGCCCTGCTTGGGAGAAGGGTCTAGTCTGTGACAAAGCACTATTGGGTGCAATGGGACCAGATAAAGCTTGAAGATGGTATTCTTCTCCGGAGATGGGAAACTACAGATGGAAAATTGACGACTTGGCAAATGGTTATACCGAGGAAGTTACGGGAAGTTGTGCTGCGTCAATCTCATGATACTTTAACAGGAGGACATCTCGG
>NW_013794983.1:0-583 GCF_000517525.1 Limulus polyphemus | reverse complement strand
CTAACAAAACATAAAAAAGAACCCACCTAAATTATATATGAATGGATCACTTCTCCAGACCACAACCTCTGCAAACTTTTTAAGATTGATTAACTTTCGACTCAAAACTAACGTGGGTAAAACATACAAATAATATATTAAGAAAAATCTGGAAACGTACAAATTATGCAAGAAGTCTAACAGGCAAAAACCAGGGAACATCACCTGACAACATTATTAAAATATACAAAACATATATGCGTCCCATCATAGAATATGCATGCCCCGCATGAATAAATATAGTTCCAAACACATAAATAAACTACAATCTATACAAAACTCATTTATTACCATAGCATATAAAGCACTTTATCAAAATTTATGCACAGTTATGCAAACTTACAAACTATAGCCGATAGACTCTTGTATAATACTCTAAATTACTTTGAGAAAAATTGGCAAAATCTAAACTTGATCGCTACTACATACATGAATGGAAGTGGACATAAGTACCTCTCACTTGTGAACATATATTTTAGAGGCCCGGCATGGCCAGGTGGTTAGGGCATTCGACTCGCAATCTGAGGGTCGCGTGTTCGAATCC
>NW_013794982.1:0-584 GCF_000517525.1 Limulus polyphemus | reverse complement strand
TAAGCGAATCCAGGGCCAGTAGAGAGCTAAGAGAGTCGGTGTAAATATTAGGTCGTCAAGAAATTAATGTTGCTTTTTTAGATGAAAAAACTTATATATCAAAACAAAAAATTTATTAAATGAATAGTGTCCATTCTTATTGATGATGCTTTTCCATCTTACAATCAGATTGTTAATGCCCTGATTAAAAAAATCACTTGGCTTTGAAGCAAAAAACATGTCGATGTCCTCTATAACACCTTCTACATTTGCATACGTTTTCCCATTAAGATGGTATTGTTAAGATGGTAATCTGATGGTGCCATATCTGGAGAATATGGTGAGTGAGGGAGAACATCTCAACCCAGCTCCATAAATTTCTGTTGCGTCAAACCTGCCACATGTAGACGTGCATTGTCGTGGAGAAGAACATCGTTCCGATTGATTAGTGAAGGGCGTTTCTGATGAAGTGTTTGATTTAAATGTTCCAGTTGCTGACTATAAATCTCTGCATTGACAATTCGCTGCGGATTGAGGAGTTCGAAATGAATTACACCTTTGATGTCCCACCAAATGCAGAACATTACTTTCTGTGGATGGAGTCC
>NW_013794981.1:0-584 GCF_000517525.1 Limulus polyphemus | reverse complement strand
ATTACTAGCATCACGATCCAGTATGTACGGCAGTAAGGGATCTGGAAGCTTCAAAAGTGGAGCAGAGGCCAATTTTTCCTTCAATGTTTTGAAAGAATGCTGGCAAGAAACTCTCCATTCAAACTTCTGGCCTTTTTTAGTCAAATCATGTAGTGGAGCAGCTATAGTTGCAAAGTCCTTCACAAACTTCTGGTAATAGGTACAGAGTCCCAAGAAACTTCTCATCTCTCCTACATTGTGTGGTGTTGGCCAGTCATGCACTGCTTCCACCTTGTCAGAATCAGTTTGCACACCATGCTCACTTATGATGTGATCTAAGTAAAGCACTTCTTTCTGGAATAAGTAGCATTTCTTGGGATGGAGTTTGAGGTTTGCTGCTTTCAAATGCTTGAATACTTCCTCTAGCCGGGACATTTCCCCATCAAACGTTGTTGCAAACACAATGACATCGTCCAGGTACACTAGGGTTATCCTCCATTGTAGGCCTTCCAATACTCTTTCCATCAGCCTCTCAAATGTTGCTGGAGCATTACTAAGCCCGAATGGCATCACTCGGTATTGCCAGAGATCTTGGCCATAACTAT
>NW_013794980.1:0-584 GCF_000517525.1 Limulus polyphemus | reverse complement strand
TTGGAGGCCGTAGCCATCCGTGTTTCCTTGGGTTGTACCATCACTGTTTGCTCTCTATACCTGTCTCCTGGGGAGACTTATGATCAATCGGACCTTGATGCTCTCATTGACCAGTTGACATCTTCCGTTTTACTTCTGGGAGACTTTGATGAACACAACCCCCTCTGGGGTGGTGCTGATATTCATGGCAGGGGTCATTCCATAGAGCATATGCTCTCGGATCACAACCTTTCTCTCTTCAATACTGGAACATATACTCATTTTCATGCAACTAGTCAGTCTTTTACTGCCATTGATCTCTCGATTTGCTCTCCTTCACTTTTCACTCACTTTTCTTGGATGATCGACAGTGACCCACGGAGCAGTGATAATTTTCCTATCATTATGAGGGAGGTTGGCCATGGTCGATGCCACCCGACCTGAGTGCCATGGTGGAAGCTGGACCAGGCTGACTGGCCATCTTTCACCTCTCTCTCTGAACTTGATCCTGTCTTCGTCTGTCTGCCATCAATAGACGACTGTGTGGTTACAGTGACTGATTGTATTGTCCAGGTGGCTGTTTATTTTATTCCTAAGACCTCGAC
>NW_013794979.1:0-584 GCF_000517525.1 Limulus polyphemus | reverse complement strand
CCATACAAACTGCATTTAGATCATGGCCGTAACTTCGAATCAGCTGTGTTCCAAGAATGCTGCAAGTTGTTTGGCATCCGAAAGACCAGGACAATGTCACTTCCCCCACAGTCCGATGGGATGGTAGAAAAGTACAACTTGACACTGGGACAGGAATTGGCAAAGTTTTGTAATAGCCACCAAGATGACGGGGATGTCTTGTTCCCTCCACTGTTGATGGCCTGTAGGACAGCAGAGCATGAAGCCACTGGATACACTCCAGCAAAGTTTATGTTTGGTCGGGAACTTCGGTTGCCAGTGGATCTGTTAACAGGATGCCCACCTTACGAAGAGTTGCCTGAAAATGTGTCAGAGTTTGTGAAAGTGTTATTGGAAAGGATGGATAATATTAACCATCAAGTGCATTCAAACTTGAAAACGTCTGCTGACTCAATGAAGTTATCTTATGATAAGAGATCTACTGAAGTCAGCTTTGTACCAGGAGACAAGGTGTGGTTGTATAATCCCAGGAAGACCAAAGGAAAGTCTCCTAAGTTGTCTTCTCCATGGGAAGGCCCATATGACATAGTGGATCGTCTCTCAGA
>NW_013794978.1:0-577 GCF_000517525.1 Limulus polyphemus | reverse complement strand
CAGTACCAAAACAAATCGTTATTTCGTATTTTCAAAGCGAACAATACCTGAAGCGTTACGTGACCAGGTCAGAAACCCAAATATTCAGTCGTAAATATCTCTTAAGTTAGAGGGAGAGCAAGTAGTCAGAACCATACACCGCCTACACAGTTACACTTAAACACATATCGGGAGTGACTGTCATAGTTTTAATATTCCCACAGTTGAATCTGCAAATCGAATGTTGCACTTTGTGATCCGCAGCCCCGCATGTTAGTCACTGAATCATGTCTAGAATAAGAATAAATCATCATAACAGGGGCATCTTAGTTAAACTAATTGCTGACAGGGTAATTAACATTATCAACACGATTCATTTATTTTGGAGAATTTCCGTTATACCAGGTTTCTAAGTTTTTGTTTCAATTATCTTATTTCAATGGGCCCGGCATGGGCAGGTGGTTAGGGCGCTCGATTCGCAATCTGCGAGTCGCGGGTTCGAATCCCCGTCACACCAAACATGCTTGTCCTTTCCGCCGTAGGAGCGTTATAATGTGACGATCAATCCCACTATTCGTTGGTAAAAGAGTAGCCCAAG
>NW_013794977.1:0-584 GCF_000517525.1 Limulus polyphemus | reverse complement strand
GGCTGAAAATTTACAAATTATCAGTAAGAATTTATTTTAAGGATAAACAAATATTAGGATTGGGGTAGTATCCTTGAGGAATAAAGAAAGGCTTGTATCTGATGATTATGAGATGGTTGGGTTATTAAATTCTGTTTTTCTTCAGTTTTAACTGATGAATATTTAAGCAGTACTCCTCATTTTGAATAGTTGATAGACGGAACAAGGTTGGACAATATTGTTGCATTAATTGTGAGCTGGTTAAAAACAAATTGGAAAGTAAAATATTTAATATTTCTCCAAAGGTTTTCAAGGAGGTTAAGGATTGGATATGTGAGCCACTTACTACTATTTTTTCTAAGTCCTTGAATAGTGGGCAGGTACCAGAGGATTGGAAGTTAGCTAATGTCGCTCCTTTTTCAAGGGAGGTGAAAAAATTGTCCCAGTTATTATAGGCCTATTAGTGTTACATAAGTTGTGAGAAAAATTTTGATTAGTCATTTAACAAAGTTTAGAATCTTATAGGATAGTCAACTTGGTTTCACTAAGGTGTATCTGGATTTTTTGTCAAGGTGACACATAAAAAGGCTTGTAAAAGGTTACCT
>NW_013794976.1:0-584 GCF_000517525.1 Limulus polyphemus | reverse complement strand
GCTTACTCTACAAAACCAATAATAACTCCTGGCTACTTGAACAATGAATATTCTACAAAATGTAGATTAACTCCTAACTACTCAAACAACCACTTACTGTTGTAGTGTGTAAAGGAAGAGTAACAATATAAATACAGTTACCTTTAGACAAGAGGTATCAACAAGTACTATACATAACATCAGGAAGACTATCAAACAACAAGTACTATACATAACACAAGGAAGACTACCAACCAACAAGTACTATACATAACACAAGGAAGACTACCAATCAACAAGTACTATACATAACACCAGGAAGACTACCAATCAACAAGTACTATACATAACACCAGGAAGACTACCAATCAACAAGTACTATACATAACACAAGGAAGACTACCAATCAACAAATACTATACATAACACCAGGAAGACTACCAACCAACAAGTACTATACATAACACAAGGAAGACTACCAATCAACAAGTACTATACATAACACAAGGAAGACTATCAATCAACAAGTACTATACATAACACCAGGAAGACTACCAATCAACGGGTACTATACATAACACAAGGAAGACTACCAATCAACGGGT
>NW_013794975.1:0-584 GCF_000517525.1 Limulus polyphemus | reverse complement strand
TTAATTAATATCAACTTCTAATCAATGCAAACTAACTACATGGACCAGAGCTAAAAATATATACCTAGTAATGATCATAGCTAATTAAATATAATGTTGAAACTATCTTTCTTATAATGATTGTTACATCAGTTCTTTACGGTTACATGCTCCAAAGTATAATTAAAGCTAGATGCTCCAAAGTATCATTCCGGCTACATGCTCCAAAGTATAATTAAGGCTAGATGCTCCAAAGTATAATTAAAGTTAGATGCTCCAAAGTATCATTGCGGTTACATGCTCCAAAATATAATTACGGTTACATGCTCCAAAGTATAACTAAGGCTAGATGCTCCAAAGTTTAATGGGTTTGTTATAGTGTAATTACTGCTACATTCTCCAATGTTTAATGGGTTTGTTATAGTGTATTTACAAGTAGATGCTCCAATGTTTAATGGGTTTGTTATAGTGTATTTACGGCTAGATTCTCCAATGTTTAATGGGTTTGTTATAGTGTATTTACAACTAGATTCTCCAATATTTAATGGGTTTGTTATAGTGTATTTATGGCTAGATTCTCCAATGTTTAATATGTTTGTTATAGT
>NW_013794974.1:0-584 GCF_000517525.1 Limulus polyphemus | reverse complement strand
GACTTCATCGTTATACTATTCTATACTCTATCGATTCAAAGTTTTATTTTATCTAGTTGCCTTCATCATTAAACTATTCTATACTCTATCGATTCAAATTTTTATCTAGTTGCCGTCATCGTTAAACTATTCTATACTCTAGCGATTCAAAGTTTTATCTAGTTGACTTCATCTTTATATTATTCTATACTCTATCGATTGAAAGCTTTATTTTATCTAGTTGACTTCATCGTTATACTATTCTATACTCTATCGATTCATAGTTTTATCTAGTTGACTTAATCGTTATATTATTCTATACTCTATCGATTCAAAGTTTTATTTTATCTAGTTGCCTTCATCGTTAAAATATTATATACTCTATCAATTCAAAGTTTTATTTTATCTAGTTGACTTCATCGTTATAATATTCTATACTCTATCGATTAAAAGCTTTATTTTATCTAGTTGCCTTCATCGTTAAACTATTCTATACTCTAGCGATTCAAAGTTTTATCTAGTTGACTTCATCGTTATACTAGTCTATACTCTATCGATTGAAAGCTTTATTTTGTTGACTTCATCGTTATACTATTCTATACTCT
>NW_013794973.1:0-584 GCF_000517525.1 Limulus polyphemus | reverse complement strand
CCTAGGTGACAGTATGGGCTACAAACCACGACATTGATGTGCACGTGTAGTTTGTGTGTTAGGTTATTGACCTGATAGAGAGACTGATGTGCTATCCTCTTATTTGGTGACCTAGGTGACAGTATAGGGTACTAACCATGACAGTGATGTGCACGTGTAGTTTGTGTGTTAGGTTATTGACCTGGTAGAGAGACTGATGTGCTATCCTCTTGTTTGGTGATCTAGGTGACAGTATGGGCTACTAACCATGACAGTGATGTGCACGTGTAGTTTGTGTGTTAGGTTATTGACCTGATAGAGAGACTGATGTGCTATCCTCTTGTTTGGTGACCTAGGTGACAGTATAGGCTACTAACCATGACAGTGATGTGCACGTGTAGTTTGTGTGTTAGGTTATTGACCTGATAGAGAGACTGATGTGCTGTCCTCTTGTTTGGTGATCTAGGTGACAGTATGGGCTACTAACCATGACAGTGATGTGCACGTGTAGTTTGTGTGTTAGGTTATTGACCTGATAGAGAGACTGATGTGCTATTCTCTTGTTTGGTGACCTAGGTGACAGTATAGGCTACTAACCATGACAA
>NW_013794972.1:0-584 GCF_000517525.1 Limulus polyphemus | reverse complement strand
TGATGAGCGAGTTGATTACGAGTTGACGGAGATATATTTCACTTAACGAGAATCAAGCTAGCTTTGTCCTTTGCCACACACGCTGAGTTGTCCACCGTTGAATTTATGTAATGTCTTCGTAAAAATACTAATGTCCAATGTGACTCAGCCCCCCCCCCCCAGTGGCACAGCGGTATGTCTGCGGACTTACAACGCTAGAAACCGGGTTTGGATACCCGTGGTGGGCAGAGCACAGATAGCCCATTGTGTAGCTTTGTGCTTAACTTCAAACAAACAAACAACCCGATGTGAATCCGCTGAAGTTAAATGGTTTGTAACGTTCGAAATTCATATATATTCTTAGTCAAATATCTGAAGTTTTCCGATTGATAAGCGTTATAACAATTGCAGTTATAGCTTCCGAAGTTTATAGCACACTGATTATAGCGAACTAATAATATATACTCTTCTTAGCACGTCGCGTTGGTTATATTTATAGGCGTGGGAAGATTTTATAGAAAATTCAGATTACGCAACAATGCAAATTAAAGCGTTTACGTACGCACATACATTGTTGATTCTTACACTCGAGAATCTTCTACAAC
>NW_013794971.1:0-585 GCF_000517525.1 Limulus polyphemus | reverse complement strand
ATATAGATCATATAATGTCATTTTTAGGTTTTTTTCCTAAAAAGTCAGCTGGACCAGCTTACACTTTTGGTAAATTAATAAATAAGGGTATACATGATCAGCAAGGTTAATATTTAGGGTATACATGATCAGCAAGGTTCATATTTAGGGTATACATGATCAGCAAGGTTCATATTTAGGGTATACATGATCAGCAATGTTAATATTTAGGGTATACATGATAAACATGATTAATATTTAGGGTATACATGATCAGCTAGGTTAATATTTAGGGTATACATGGTCAGCAAGGTTAATATTTAGGGTATACATGATCAGCAATGTTAATATTTAGGGTATACATGATAAACATGATTAATATTTAGGGTATACATGATCAGCTAGGTTAATATTTAGGGTATACATGGTCAGCAAGGTTAATATTTGGTATATAGGATCAACATGTTTAATATTTAGGATATACAGGATCAACATGTTTAATATGTAGGGTACACAGGATCAACATGTTTAATATATAGGGTACACAGGATCAACATGTTTAATATATAGGGTACACAGGATCAACATGTTTAATATATAGGGTAC
>NW_013794970.1:0-450 GCF_000517525.1 Limulus polyphemus | reverse complement strand
ATTGCATGTGAATGTAATGAATAGGTCTGGACGCCCGCAGTGACGAACATACGCAATTGCATCTTGAGTGTACTCATGCATATGACGTGGACTGCCTGTATATGAAGATGGCAAAATCCGTTAGTCTTCCAACGTTAGTTGTATTACCATCATTTATAACTGCATCTCGCAAATGAACGTATTCTTCAGAGCGAAGCTTGGTCTGATTCAAATGGATGAATATCAAATGTTCTGTTTCGTTTTTTGCATACATATCTAAGATGTATTGGTGAAACAATTGACGGCATTTCAAAATGTTATAGTCTTCATTCTCTCGAATCATTAATCGGTATGAATAATAGTTCATTGCGCTGCATTTCATATTTGTTTCTTTGCCACTGACTGGATTTATCATCTTAACGTTGAAGTGATATCCATCGGCACCATCCCAAAAATGATTGGATATTGCAG
>NW_013794969.1:0-586 GCF_000517525.1 Limulus polyphemus | reverse complement strand
CTGGGTGATCAACTCAGGTAATCAGTGAATTTCAACTGCTAGCAATCACACCTTTCACATTAGTAGAGCTGGGTGATCAAACTCAGGTAATCAATGAATTTCAACTGCTAGCAATCACACCTTTCACATTAGTAGAGCTGGGTGATCAACTCAGGTAATCAATATAGTTGATTAAACACAACAACATGAAACTAATCAACCAGTTTATCTGATTATTACTGTTTTTAATTATTCTAATTACCCAGAAATTGAAATATTGCTTTTATGATTGTTTGTCGTTAAATACAAAGCTACATAATGCTCGATTTATAGCATTTTTTTTCTTTTTCAGTCCACTCGTCAGAATAATCAGTTTTTTTCTAGCTATCTTGTGTGAATAATCGATTAGCAAATTCCATTAATCGCTCAGCTCTATACATTAACCACATCAGTTTTTTACTCCTCTGTGCAAAGAACTTGATAAACAATAAACATTTCTTCAATGGTCAGTTTACTACATTCACCTCATTGTCAACTTGATAAGTACAATAAACCTACGAACCATATCCTTACTTAACAGAACATACTCGTAATGGGTCTTATTAAC
>NW_013794968.1:0-586 GCF_000517525.1 Limulus polyphemus | reverse complement strand
GAAAATGGATAGTCAACTTTTATTCATGATAAGAAAGATACATTAGGTTTCAGAACGAAAAAGGATAGTCAACTTTTGTTCATGATAAGAAAGATACATTCGGTTTCAGAACGAAAATGGATAGTCAACTTTTGTTCATGATAAGAAAGATACTGAAGTTTGCGGGAAAACAATAAAAAAAAAAGTTTAGTACTCCAGAAAGCATAGCTGGACTAAGAAGACTACTTGAGATAAGATGTGTTGAAATAAACATGTAAATTTGTTGTGCAACAGTTAGACAAAGCCAAATGAATAACGAAAAATCAGGCAGCTTTGTGAGTAACAGAGGATTTTTTTTTAAAAAAGAGTGGACGTTACTTCGAGCTGTTAGACATTTCTTTTCACTTTAAAGCATAGTAAAGATTAATAGTTCATGTCGTGGAAAGGGGCAGAAAGGGTGTTTATGATTGGCCACGGAAAGGGACGACAGCACCAGGCTTTATGAATTATTTAAAGATAATGCAATATTTTTATTTGAACGCTTTAAACTTCCACTGAAAGACCTCAAGTCACTAACGACTCGGTTCATACAGAAACTGTTAAGAGG
>NW_013794967.1:0-586 GCF_000517525.1 Limulus polyphemus | reverse complement strand
GCTAAATTAGGGACGGCTAGCGCAGATAGCCCTTGTGTAGCTTTGCGTGAAATTTAAAACAAACAAACAAACGATTAGCGCAGATAGCCCTTGAGTATCTTTGTGCGAAATTCAAAGACAAACAAATTTTGGTGTATTATTTAAACGCCTTCATATTTGTTTGTTTTTTTCATCAAATTATATCTATGCATGCATGCTTATTTTTTGTAATTTTTAAATTTATTTTAAACCTATCAGATCAAAGCTCAATCATACTCGGGATTAGACACAGTTGATCACCCAAAACCATGCTACCCACATATCATTGTATCCCCCACATATCCTTGTATCCCCCACATGTCCTTGTATCCCCCACATGTCCTTGTATCCCCCACATATCCTTGTATCCCCCACATATCCTTGTATCCCCCACATATCCTTGTATACCCCACATATCCTTGTATCCCCCACATATCATTGTATCCCCCACATATCCTTGTATACCCCACATATCCTTGTATCCCCCACATATCATTGTATCCCAACTATAACTACATATTTTTCTTGATGCACTTCAGAATTCGCTTTCTAACTGTATAGCATTAAC
>NW_013794966.1:0-587 GCF_000517525.1 Limulus polyphemus | reverse complement strand
TGCTAAATTAGGGACGGCTAGCGCAGATAGCCCTCGTGTAGCTTTGCGCAAAATTCAAAAATAAACAAACAAACGAACTGTTATGAAACGAAAATTGTTTTCGAGAAAAATACGCATGATTTCAGTAAAGCAAGCAATATAACTAGAAATACGTTTCTCATTATCAGTTTCATGACAAATTATTTCTTGCTATCTAATTGTCAGCGTATGTTATGTAAATCAGTTGTAAATAACAACTTTGTTATTTTTCTGCATATTAATTTATAGCATCATATTGCATGTAGATTTAACCTTTATTTTTAATTGAATGAAATGTTGAGTTTCTGAGAGATATCGTTAAGATACCGCATGTTTAGTGGTAACATTGTAAAATACAATATTGCACCTTTTGTGGTCACATTGTAAAAAAAAATATCGCATCTTTTGTTGTCACATAGTAAAGATAGCGCATGTTTAGTGGTAACATTGTAAAAAAACAATATTGCACCTTTTGTAGGTCACACTGTAAAAAAAATATCGCATCTTTTGTTGTCACATTGTAAAGATAGCGCATGTTTAGGGATAACACTGTAAAAAAATATCGCATC
>NW_013794965.1:0-584 GCF_000517525.1 Limulus polyphemus | reverse complement strand
CACAGTCTGGGAACATAGAACAGTAATAGAGTGGAATATAGAAACTGTATGTAAAACCGTAACAATATACAGGCGTTGTGTTTATGTTTATGTGTGGAAATATAGAAATGGCACAGTCTGGGAACATAGAACAGTAATAGAGTGGAATATAGAAACTGTATGTAAAACCGTAACAACATACAGGCGTTGTGTTTATGTTTATGTGTGGAAATATAGAAATGGCACAGTCTGGGAACATAGAACAGTAATAGAGTGGAATATAGAAACTGTATGTAAAACCGTAACAATATACAGGCGTTGTGTTTATGTTTATGTGTGGAAATATAGAAATGGCACAGTCTGGGAACATAGAACAGTAATAGAGTGGAATATAGAAACTGCATGTAAAACCGTAACAATATACAGGCGTTGTGTTTATGTTTATGTGTGGAAATATAGAAACAGAATGGTATGTGAATGTGTGTCTAACCATATTAGCGCATGTAGAAAGTGTATAGAATGTAAAAGTGCGTGTTCGTATGGAAAGCCGTAACATTGTGGGTTTCTGAGCGATTTAAATTATAATGATGTATGTGTGTGTGTGT
>NW_013794964.1:0-584 GCF_000517525.1 Limulus polyphemus | reverse complement strand
AACCTTTCGCAGCCAATCGTGCAAGTAAAGAAAGGTTAATAAAAGACAAGTTGGTTGTTAAATCTTATTAACACCTTAACCAGCTTATTCGACGTAATCTGTGTTTTTAGTTGTGTGAGTCGATGTGATTTAGTTTTACACTTGTGTTGCCGTGTAGCGAAATGAAAAATCAATAACTAGTTGACTAGTGCATTCGTAAGCCCAAATGATGGTGCGTGAATTATCGAAAATATTCGATGATGGTGCGTGAATTATCGAAAATAGTCGACTGATTTGTTTGTTTGTTTAGTTGAAGTTAAGCACAAAGCTACACAATGGAATATCTGTGCTCTGCCCACCACGGGTATCGAAACCCAGTTTCTAGCGTTGTAAGTCCGCACACTTTTTTCGGTTAAACGCGTGGTCTTTCAGATATCCATTTGAGTCAAGGTTTAATTATTCTCGAGAATATATATTGGTTCTAATTATTTTGCTTGAAATGTTCAATTTATTAATCCATTAAAGAGTATAGTTATTATATTAATGTTATTAGTTTTAATCTTGAAAATATGTTGAATATTATGATCGTAAAGTATTACACTATT
>NW_013794963.1:0-1077 GCF_000517525.1 Limulus polyphemus | reverse complement strand
GGTTCACCAGTACTGCATCGTGTATTATATAGGGGTTCAGCGAGAGATAAGGGAAGAAGCTGAGATCTCATTTCGCTCTTATGTTTACATGACCATGTAACATAAAAGTAGTCATATAACCTAAACGTAATACCTTCTCAATGCAGAAGAAACATTAGAGGATAGTAAATAAAACGCTTCTGTAGCTTCTGAAGATTAAGAAAGTTACATGAACAGGGAAGTGTTGTATGAATCACTATGTTAAAACCCTCAAACATATATTAGTAAACTTACACTACATTCGACGTATAACGAAACTTCTTGAAATACAGTTTATGAGCGTATTATAAATAATTTAATTACTTTACTGACCTCATGTTTATGTTTATGTTACTTTTAGTAACTCTTTTCTCTAAGCTCTTTTTTTTTATAAGTAGTTTTTAACTGAAACATAATCTTGACAACAAGTTGTATTTTCGTACTTTTCTGGTGGAAATCATTAAGCCTCACGACCTGAAAGTAAAATGGTGGAAATCATTAAGCCTCACGGCCTCAAAGTAAGATGGTGGAAATCATTAAGCCTCACGACCTCAGAGTAAGATGGTGGAAATCATTAAGCCTCATGACTTCAGAGTAACATGGTGGAAATTATTAAGCCTCACGACCTCAGAGTAAGATGGTGGAAATCATTAAGCCTCATGACCTTCAGAGTAAGATGGTGGAAATCATTAAGCCTCACGACCTCAGAGTAAGATGGTGGAAATCATTAAGCCTCACGACTTCAGAGTAAGATGGTAGAAAGTGTACACAATAATGTTTAAATCAAATATCTTCCGACAGAAATTCGTAAAAGGACACCCTATCTAAGAAATGTTCTATCTGTCACCAAATAAAATTAATCTAATGTCGTTTCCGTTTCTTACACTAAGAAGGGACCGTCTAAAATTAGTGTCATTTCACTTCAAAACAAATCTTTAAATAAAAACAAAATTAAAACTGCACTTGTGGAGCATATATATTTGTTTGTTTGTTTGTTTTTGAATTTCGCGCAAAGCTACACGAGAGCCATCTACACTAGCCGTCCCTAATTTAGCAGTG
>NW_013794962.1:0-578 GCF_000517525.1 Limulus polyphemus | reverse complement strand
TATCCGTTGAGTGAGTTAAGCCCTTTTCCGAGTCCCCATATCCGTTGAGTGAGTTGAGACCTTTTCCCAGTCCCCCATATCCGTTGAGTGAGTTGAGACCTTTTCCGAGTCCCCATATCCGTTGAGTGAGTTGAGCCCTTTTCCGAGTTCCCCATATCTGTTGAGTGAGTTGAGCCCTTTTCCGAGTCCCCATATCCGTTGAGTGAGTTGAGACCTTTTCCGAGTCCCCATATCCGTTGAGTGAGTTACACCTACTTCCTAACTTTTGTCTTGAATATTTATTTGTTAAGTGAGTTAAACTCCTTCTTGTGTCTCCTATATCCGTCGACTAAGCGAAACCCATTTTCATGTTTCTATTACCATTTTTGAGACACACCCTCTTCCCCGTATCCAAGCAAGTTAGTTTAGTTTCACCTTTTTGTATTCCACACTTTCCGTGTCAATTTATTGAGTGAATTACTCTTGCTTCCCAGATTTCCGTGTCAGTTTATTGAGTGAATTACTTTCATTTCCCAGATTTCCGTGTCAGTTTATTGAGTGAATTACTTTCATTTCCCAGATTTCCGTGTCAGTTTATT
>NW_013794961.1:0-583 GCF_000517525.1 Limulus polyphemus | reverse complement strand
TCTCATCAGCAGAACTTAGTCTTTCCAGTCATTTGAATGGGTTGTTTTTAAAACTCACTGTCTCATCAGCAGAACTTAGTCTTTCCAGTCATTTGAATGGGTTGCTTTTAAAACTCACTCTCTCATCAGCAGAACTTAGTCTTTCCAGTCATTTGAATGGGTTGTTTTTAAAACTCACTCTCTCATCAGCAGAACTTAGTCTTTCCAGTTTAACAAAGCAGATTAACCTTACTATCATTTAAGCTCTGAATAATTGAACAAAATATTTAAAACCAACAGTGATCAGCTTTCATTGAAATTGGATATTAAAAAAGTCAAATGATGAAAGATTGTAGTTAGGAATTGTAACGATTGCTACTATATTTACGTCTAGCTCTGTGTAATTATTTCAACATCAAAGCTCAATTTAAAAATATTAATATTTCATCAATATAATATCAAATCCTCAAGGTTTTGTTATTAGTTATGATCAAACCCAACAACTTGTTAACATAAAAATGGAGCTGTTTTGATGAAGTTTAATAGACAGGTAAAAAACACATAAAGTACCACATGTTAAGGGAGCATACCATAAATTTGACAT
>NW_013794960.1:0-583 GCF_000517525.1 Limulus polyphemus | reverse complement strand
CAGAAGTACTTGTAACTCTTAATCTCATCCTGTTTTTCATAACAAGTAGAAAATGGCAATATATTATGGAAACTTATTTCCTAACTTTCTTCAATTAAGGACGACCCTCCTACGTAACAGTGGTTGTCGTGTCATGTCAGTGACAACTCTTTAGTTAGTGTTGGATTGCTTAAAAGCACTAAGAAGCAACGAGACACATTTACCTAAGGCGATTAAGATAGTGGAGTTAATTCTGATGATTTTATAGACCCCCCCCCCCCAGTGGCACAGCGATATGTCTGCGGACTTAAAACGCTAGAATCTGGGTTTTGATACCTGTGGTGGGCAGAGTACAGATAGCCCATTGTGTAGCTTTGTGCTTAATTACAAACAAAGAAACAAATGATCTTAGAGATACTTATAGTGAGCGAAGTAAGTTTCAGAACATTCCGTAGAATTAGGATGTATGGATGCACCATTTTTTCCAAAATGGTAGTTAATGGGTGCAAGTAAACCCCCACGTTCACAAAGGTAAGTTGGAGATGTATGTATTAGTAATGGTGATTGTTGTTAATGAGTGCACGTAAACCCCCACGTTCACAAA
>NW_013794959.1:0-584 GCF_000517525.1 Limulus polyphemus | reverse complement strand
AATGCATCTGTTAACAGGACGCCCACCTTATGAAGAGTAGCCTGAGAATGTGTGAGGGTTTGTGAAAGTGTTATCGGAAAGGATGGATGATATTCACCATCAAGTGTGTTCAAACTTGAAAACGTCTGCTGATTCGATGAAGCTATGTTATGATAAGAGATCTACTGAAGCCTGCTTTGCACCCGGAGACAAGGTATGGTTGTATAATCCCAGAAAGACAAAAGGGAAGTCTCCTAAGTTGTCTTCTCCATGGGAAGGCCCATATTACATAGGGGATCATCTCTCAGACGTGACTTTCCGGATAAAATGTGGTCGGCGAGGTAAACCAAATGTGGTGCATGCCAACAGGCTTTGTCGTTATCACGGTCCAGGACATTTCAGTTGGGACGAAGTGAACAAATAATCAGATGACGCTGCTGAAGATGTGCCACCTGAAGAAGCCACCTTCAAAGAAGAAACTCTACTCAGTTTTGAGAAGGGAGACGATGAAGCTCTTGATGAAGTTACTACCACTGATGTGACTGTTACCGATGATAGGTCATTTACTGATGAAGCAGATGAACCCCACATAAAGCAGAAGCCAA
>NW_013794958.1:0-584 GCF_000517525.1 Limulus polyphemus | reverse complement strand
GGCACATTGGATCTGAAAAATATACCAGTATAATTATAATATTGAATATAGAGAAGGAAAATCTCATGGAAATACTGATGGACTGAGCCGAAGACTCTGCAAAAATGACTGCAGATATTGCTGCAAAAGAGAGAGAGAGGTTGAACTAACCAGGTGCCATCAAGCTGAAGTCAAGGTGACTGAAATAGTTGATGATGGTGAAATGGAACCAAATATAGATATCAAAGCAGAACAGGAGAAAGACCAAGATTTGAAGCCAATAATTGATTTTCTAAAAGCAAGTGTTTTGCACTCTGATTGGGAGAAGGTGTCTAGCTTAAGCCCTGTGACAAAGAACTATTGGGCACAATGGGACCAGTTGAAGCTTGAAGATGGTACTCTTGTCCAGAGATGGGAACTGCAGATGGGAAAGGGACGACCTGGCAAACGGTTATGGGAAGTTGTGCTCCATCAGTTCCATGATAGTTTAACAGGAGGACATCTCGAAGATAAGAAAACTTTGAGTCACCTATGACCGAGATTTTACTGGATAGGTTTGAGGCAAGATGTGGAAGAATGGTGCAGGACATGCAGTTACATGTTGG
>NW_013794957.1:0-579 GCF_000517525.1 Limulus polyphemus | reverse complement strand
AAAGTAGTAGTAACGTCTAGTAACCTCGTAGTTAGTAGTATTAAACGTAGTAAGTACGCTCAAGTACACGTGTAGTAGTATTAAAGTGTAAGTAACGCTCAAGACCACGTGTAGTAGTATTAAAGTGTAAGTAACGCTCAAGACCACGTGTAGTAGTATTAAAGTGTAAGTAACGCTCAAGACCACGTGTAGTAGTATTAAAGTGTAAGTAACGCTCAAGACCACGTGTAGTAGTATTAAAGTGTAAGTAACGCTCAAGACCACGTGTAGTAGTATTAAAGTGTAAGTAACGCTCAAGACCACGTGTAGTAGTATTAAAGTGTAAGTAACGCTCAAGACCACGTATTACAACTCATTTTTCACAATGGTTCCCGTACCTTTTTCAAAAACGTCGAATTCATGTGAATGGCAGTCGTCAGAAGTGAGTATATTTTCGTGTAATTCAAGTGTACGGTGTGCATTACTAAGCAGCGTATGAATGTTATCTCGTGACTGTGGACCATGTTGTGATGATATATGTATACCTATTGTCCAGAAAGTGTGTGGCTATGTATGTAGTTATATGTCAATCTTGACCAG
>NW_013794956.1:0-648 GCF_000517525.1 Limulus polyphemus | reverse complement strand
GTTCTTATATTCTTACTTATAATGATTAGATGAATATAGCTAACTTAATACATAGTTCTTATATTCTTACTTATAATGATTAGATGAATATAGCTAACTTAATACACAGTTCTTATATTCTTACTTATAATGATTAGATGAATACAGCTAACTTAATACACAGTTCTTATATTCTTACTTATAATGATTAGATGAATATAGCTAACTTAATACACAGTTCTTATATTCTTACTTATAATGATTAGATGAATACAGATAACCTAATACATAGTTCTTATATTCTTACTTATAATGATTAGATGAATACAGCTAACTTAATACATAGTTCTTATATTCTTACTTATAATGATTAGATGAATATAGCTAACTTAATACATAGTTCTTATATTCTTACTTATAATGATTAGATGAATATAGCTAACTTAATACACATTTCTTGCATTCTTACTTATAATGATTAGATGAATATAGCTAACTTAATACATAGTTCTTACATACTTAGTTATAACAATTAGATGAATATAGCTAACTTAATACACAGTTCTTACATACTTAGTTATAACAATTAGATGAATATAGCTAACTTAATACACAGTTCTTATATTCTTACTTATAATGATTAGATGAATACAGCTAACTTAATACATA
>NW_013794955.1:0-584 GCF_000517525.1 Limulus polyphemus | reverse complement strand
GACTAGCTGCCTTCCCTCTAGTCTTACACTGCTAAATTAGGGACGGCTAGCGCAGATAGCCCTCGTGTAGCTTTGCGCGAAATTCAAAAACAAACAAATACATCTTCATATATCCACTGACGTTTCACTACTCCTCTTAAAAATTATCCGCGTTAGTTTATTCTCTAAAAAAGAATAATGAAACACCACGAGCCAGTCAACAAACTTTCTTACATCTGCTATTTTCGTACAATTCAGGTTCACAGCTTCCTATATATTAACTTTAATTACGTCGGATTCTTTAAACGCGCTTGAAAAATTGGTAGGATATTTTTATGTGGGGGAAAAAAAGGAGCTTATTTTTATTACTTTAAACAAACTATTACTGTTTTATCATCTAGTTTCGTGGAACTTTAGTTTGTTTGTTTGTTGTTTTTTTTTCAGGGGTTTTAGTTGCATCTCGCAATAGACATTTTCTGTTTAATCTGCTTCGGTGTGTGTTGTTGTTTTAAATGGCCGCTGAAGCATTGAAACCCCGGCAATCTGTTTGAAATAATTACAAACGAAGGAAGGTTGTAAAAGGTTGGAGATATTTTAAAAGATTG
>NW_013794954.1:0-333 GCF_000517525.1 Limulus polyphemus | reverse complement strand
ACATGAAGCAGAAGCCAACAAGACGGAGACCAGTACGGAAGAAGATACGTCCCGTAAAATTAAGAGACTTTGTCGAATTGTAATTTTGTGTTTGTAATTCTGTACAGTTAATTAAGTTATTGTTAATTGTTATTGGTTTATTATATGTGGTTATTGTTCGGGACGAACAATATTAAGGAGGGGGCAGTGTTGCGTCAGCCAGTCACATGACTACCGTGACGCCACGTTTCTAAAACTATCCTGTACTTTGGCGAATGCTCTAGTATTTACTAGATAGGGTGGGCTGGTATATAAAAGAGGGGAAGGTAATGTGTGTGTGAAGACAGTGAGTAA
>NW_013794953.1:0-581 GCF_000517525.1 Limulus polyphemus | reverse complement strand
AAAGTCTTACATCAAGGGTCTTCTTTGTATTGAAATATGAGGAAAAACAATTTTTTTCAAAATTTGAGCAAAAACATGGGCTATATATAGCCTTGGCTTATCGGTGAAAATATGAATTTTTTTGGAAAATATAAAAAAGTGCTTTTTGGACGCAAAATTAATAGGAAATTAGAGGGTGGTGCTTATTTTCTCTAAAAACTAAAAATTGAGACATCATAGCATTAACTAAAAATAATATGCGATGTGAAAATTATAATATTAACGTAAAAAATTATATAATCATAAAAGGTGAAACAAAATTGAACTTTCGCTAACCCAGAGTAAAAAACAATACAAAAGGTGTAGTTTATTTTAATAGAAGACTCCATGGTGTCTTAGATCTTGGATTTTGTTTGAATATTCTTTACTTTAAAAGTATTTTTTGTTTAAAATATAACTGAAGACAAAGAAACAGTAAAATCGAAGCCAGGCGAAATTTTGATAAGAGATTATGAAATAACTATTGGGAATTTTGATGAAATGATATCCATTTTTAAAGTCTTACATCAAGGGCTTCTTTGTATTGAAATATGAGGAAAAAC
>NW_013794952.1:0-580 GCF_000517525.1 Limulus polyphemus | reverse complement strand
CGAAAATTAAAGGTGTAATATATTGTTTTCAGGTTTCTATAGTGTTTAGTTTTGAAGAGTACAGTACCGACAAGTTCAATAAAAGAATACATTACGATCTTAATTGATACCCCCTAGTGGCGAAGCGGTATGTCTGCGGGCTTACAACGCTAGAAACCGGGTTTTGATACCCGTGGTGGGCAGAGCACAGATAGTCCATGGTGTAATTTTGTGCTTAACTTTAAAAAACACAAAAACTGAACTGATATTTATTCGCCATAAATAAGTGAGAGATTAATAAAATGAAACTTTCTCGTGCTAGCCGTTGCGAGAAAGCCTGCAGTCTTATGGCAAATTTATGTTTTTGTTAAAGTCCTTAATAATTTGAGGATGTGGGTAGATTAAGAACGTTGTAAAATTACCTGAATGTTGATTGACTAAGAAAGCATATTATGCTAATACAATAATAGATAGGCAAACAACGATTCATAAGCCATAAGGACGAATTTTATTGATGGTGGAACGTACTACATGTTACGACAGAACAACGTTCTGTCTTCTTCAGACTTTCGAGAGGACATTGTTCTGTCTTCTCCAGACT
>NW_013794951.1:0-1531 GCF_000517525.1 Limulus polyphemus | reverse complement strand
AAGTCAATCTACAACTAGGTATAACACACCTTGTAAGTACATAGGTTAAACTGCCAAGTCAATCGACAACTAGGTATAACACACCTTGTAAGTACATAGGCTAAACGGCCAAGTCAATCTACAACTAGGTATAACACACCTTGTAAGTACATAGGCTAAACTGCCAAGTCAATCTACAACTAGGTATAACACACCTTGTAAGTACATAGGCTAAACGGCCAAGTCAATCTACAACTAGGTATAACACATCTTGTAAGTACATAGGCTAAACGGCCAAGTCAATATACAACTAGGTATAACTGTCCCTAATATTGTATTACTGACCTACTTCTTTTTTGTCATTAAGTTATAAACCTTCATACTTACCGCCGAGTCATCGAAAGGGCTACTAATCAGAGGGAAGGCAGCCAGCAAACAGCACCCACCAATAAGGTTTTGTCTGGCTATTTTGAACCGAATAACGATACTAATTATCACTGTTGTAACGTGTTCACGGTTGAAAGTGACGAACATGGGCAACGTTATTACATCTAGAAATTGGACCTTACGAGCCACAGTCCGACATTCAAACTACTAGGTCGTGTCCAATAAAAAAACGTCGAGCCACAGTCCGACATTCAAACTACTAGGTCGTATCCAATAAAAAAACGTCGAGCCACAGTCCGACATTCAAACTACTAGGTCGTATCCAATAAAAAAACGTCGAGCCACAGTCCGACATTCAAACTACTAGGTCGTGTCCAATAAAAAACGTTTTTTTAAAGCAACTAACTGATAGTTTTATAAAACTTATGTTTATTTAACGTTAAAATGTGTGTGTTCAGTCAAGTTTGCAATATCTTATGTGAACCAAACTCAACTGTCGTTACATGATCATCGTTAAACCAAACTCAACTGTCGTTACATGATCATCGTGTAAAGGGCTGATGAATTTGATTATTTGCAAATATATAATTTGGTGGTGGTGTTTTTTTTCGCCATTTTTGATGGAACTGCTATCTAAGCGCAAATGTCCAAATGCAGACAAAGTTTTCTTGTCATTAAGAGCACGAAAAATAACCCTAAGCTTAAGGAAATTACGCAATCACAACACATATTTTGCTGAAATTACAAAACTATAGTGGAATCAAAATATATTAAAAAGTTGAACAAGCATTGATACAATAGACGAGTAGATAGTGTTTACTAACAGTAAGGCCGATCATGTGTTTACCAGCAGTAAGGCCGATCATGTGTTTACCAGCAGTAAGGCCGATCATGTGTTTACCAGCAGTAAGGCCGATCATGTGTTTACCAGCAGTAAGGCCGATCAACGTGTTTACCAACAGTAAGGCCGATCACGTGTTTACCAACAGTAAGGCCGATCACGTGTTTACCAACAGTAAGGCCGATCACGTGTTTACCAACAGTAAAGTTTTGCGATTCTAAATGGTCGAACAGTTATTGGTTACTTTTTTAGTACTCATTGGTCTTCCCAAATCAATATCAATCAAGTTTGTCTATTAAACTAGAGAAAAAAATGTCACTTTAC
>NW_013794950.1:0-581 GCF_000517525.1 Limulus polyphemus | reverse complement strand
TGAGTGAATATTTTATTATTCTTAAGTTTTGTTATAATAAGAGTTAAAAGCAGACGATTGTAGAAGGTTTTGTTAATAATTAATTGGTGTAGAGAATGTAGAAAGTGGTCAGACGACTATGTAATAAAGATATAAATAGTGTGAGACGAGCAGGAAGCAGCAGACAGCCTGTGCCACATTCCTACTGGTGGAAAGTTGCTGCATGATCATTTGCATGTGGATATGCAGAAGCAGGAGGTGGAAGGTTAGTGGCATGAGTTGAAAATGCTTGCCAACAGATGGCAGTGCTAGTGAAGAGAAGCTATTTTGTGAGCAGAAGTAATATTTCGTATCAGAATAACAGTGTCATGATATAAAAGACCATTTGGTTTAAATATCAGTAATTAATTCATACTTGTGAGTGAATATTTTATTATTCTTAAGTTTTGTTATAATAAGAGTTAAAAGCAGATGATTGTAGAAGGTTTTGTTAATAATTAATTGGTGTAGAGAATGTAGAAAGTGGTCGGACGACTATGTAATAAAGATATAAAGTTGTGTGAGACGAGCAGGAAGCAGCAGACAGCCTGTATTAGACAGAT
>NW_013794949.1:0-689 GCF_000517525.1 Limulus polyphemus | reverse complement strand
CCTGATGATACACGCTTTAATTTAACAGTATCTTCAACAGATCATAGTCTCAGTCCTGATAATACACGCTTTAATTTAACAGTATCTTCAACAGATCATAGTCTCAGTGCTGATACTACACGCTTATATTAAACAGTATATCAACAGTCTCATTCCCAATAAAACACGCTTTAATTAAACGGTATCTTCAATAGATCATAGTCTCAGTCCTAATAAAACACGCTTAAATTAAATAGTATATTCAACAGATCATAGTCTCAGTCTCAATAATACACGCTTAAACTAAACATTATCTTCAACAGATCATAGTCTCAGTCCTAATAAAACACGCTTATATTAAATAGTATTTTCAACAGATCATAGTCTCAGTTCTAATTAAACACGTTATCTTCAACGGATCATAGTCTCAGTTCTAATTAAACACGTTATCTTCAACGGATCATAGTCTCAGTCTCAATAATACACCCTTAAACTAAACAGTATCTTCAATGGATCGCATATAAATCAGTAAGAAAACTCCACAAAAAATATTTAATTTACCGCAATTTAAAAAATGATTTTCCACATTACCCCATTACCACTACATTAGGTTTTCAAGAGCTTCAGTGTAAAAACAAAACAAAATAATCCTAATGAAAATCCTCTTTCCACTTTTTTCGACAAGAGGGCTTCTAACAGTTGAAAAGTAT
>NW_013794948.1:0-583 GCF_000517525.1 Limulus polyphemus | reverse complement strand
AGCTAGTCATCACCACCCACCGCCAACTCTTGGGATGCTCTTTTACCAACGAATAGTGGGATTGACCGTCACATTATAACGTCCCCACGGCTAAAATGACGAGCATGTTTAGTGTGATGGGGATTCGAACCCGCGACGCACAGATTGCAGGTCGAGCGCCCCCTAACCACCTCGCCATGCTGGACCGAGAGAAATAGAGAAAAAGATCAAGAACGTGTATGTGTCTAAAAAAAAAAAGAAGAAAAATTTAAGTAGATAGGAAGCTACTAAGAAAAAAAAATAGAAAGAAGAATTTAAGAAGGTAGAGAAAGAAGATATACCTTACAAAACGGAGGAGATATAAATTCGAATACGAGCAATAACAAAATGAGGAAGAATGAGTAACGATGCGAAAGGTGTCACGGTAGAAGACGACACCTACAAACGACCACGAAGAAGACGAAACTTTCAGAAGAGGAAAAAGAAATCCTGAAAAGAAAATTAGACACTTACGTATAAAGAAGACGAATCCTCTTATAGGCGGAAAAAAAAATCGCCCCCTCCCCAGTAGCACAGTGAAATGTCTGCGGACTTACAACGCTAG
>NW_013794947.1:0-581 GCF_000517525.1 Limulus polyphemus | reverse complement strand
AATATCAGTGCCACTGAGTCATGTCCTATCTGCCAAGCGTGGTGGAGTCCATTCTACACCTCTTAGTCCTGTGTCCCATATTGGTGTGGGTTTGAGAATTTGTTGCTAGACTATTCCATACCCGGCTGATCACTGCCAGGACTATTCTTTATCATGTCCCATCTCTGGTTCCTAGTCACTTGACTATTCAGTTTCACTATATCCTTCTGCTCTGCAAACATGTCATCTGGCTCATGAGGAACTGCTTCGTTTACGAGCGAGTTCCCGTGACCTTCCAGAGCATATACTGTAAGGTCAGGTTCAGGCTGCTGCTCCGTCTTGAGGCGGATCTCCAGCTTCTAGGAACGGGAGAGTTCTTTACCCATTGGCGACCTGATGTTTCACCCCTTTTCTCAATTGAGAGTGAGAGGATTCAACTCGCACTTTAATTTTTATTATATTTAATACTGTTAAGTTGTACATAATGCAAATAGACTTGTAAGATTCTTTCACCATGTACATATTGTAAAGAGAATGTTTTTGTACACATTTGTAAATAGTGGTTTTCTTCTGTACTTGGTACACATTGTTTTGGGAAAAAC
>NW_013794946.1:0-584 GCF_000517525.1 Limulus polyphemus | reverse complement strand
GAGTTACAGTACGGACTAACATCTATAAAGTGACTAGTGACAATACTGATTAGGACATATGGAGTACAATTCTTAGTGACAATACTGATTAGCACATATGGAGTACAATTATTAGTGACAATACTGATTAGCACGTATGGAGTACAATTATTAGTGACAATACTGATTAGCACGTATGGAGTACAATTATTAGTGACAGTACTGATTAGCACGTAGGGAGTACAATTATTAGTGACAATACTGATTAGCACATATGGAGTACAATTATTAGTCACAATACTGATTAGCATGTAGGGAGTACAATTATTAGTGACAATACTGATTAGCACTTATGGAGTACAATTATTAGTCACAATACTGATTAGCATGTAGGGAGTACAATTATTAGTGACAATACTGATTAGCACGTATGGAGTACAATTATTAGTGACAATACTGATTAGCACGTATGGAGTACAATTATTAGTGACAATACTGATTAGCACGTATGGAGTACAATTATTAGTGACAATACTGATTAGCACGTATGGAGTACAGTTATTAGTGACAATACTGATTAGCACGTATGGAGTACAGTTATTAGT
>NW_013794945.1:0-584 GCF_000517525.1 Limulus polyphemus | reverse complement strand
ATATATACATTTGAATAACTAAAAAATCATAAATTGCTACATCAATAACCATAGAATTCAACTATAAGTTATCAAGCTTAGTAACTAAGCTGTATTTTACTCTAAAGAAAATATTAAATTTCGGGTAGATTAGAGAGACACTCTACCTCATTGAAATATTGGTTCAAAAGAAAGCAATGGTGCCAAATCCATTAAAATGACTGAGAAAGCCATTAGGGGGACATTCTGAGCTTCTAATTGGTTATTCATGTCATGTATAGAAGTAAGTGTATATAAGGGATCATTTCCAAAAATGGAAAGAGGTGGGTGGGGTGCCACTGTGTTTAATTTATTACATGAGCAATCTCTTAGCAATTTGAAAAGACAAGAGGCTCTTATTTTATATTCTTGCTTGTCAATATTGGTAATATGAGTTTTTAATTCATACAAAACTATAGACTTAGTATTTTGACTTCACAAACATCTAATTTGAACCAGTACTGCATTCAACATACCACTTGACGCAAAAAAATCGATGTTTATCTGTGTTTTTATAATACTTGCTTTTAAATTAAGAAATTGAGTAATATATAGTACTAAAATTT
>NW_013794944.1:0-582 GCF_000517525.1 Limulus polyphemus | reverse complement strand
GCAAACTAATATGATTCCTACTATATTTCCTGCAAGATGTGTTATAAACCAAACTACCATATGGCTGAAAATAGTCAGTACAAGTATTATTGCAGTCGAAGAAGGCAGAAGAATGGCAGGGTGGTAGAAGTTAGTTCAGTGAGAAGTTTTTATGTAATTTTTCTGTACCAGACAAAGAAAAGAGGCTTAACTGACAAGGGGAAGTGCAGCAAACGACGACTCGGACTTCTAACAAACCTCAGAATGAATTTGCTCACTTACCAAGATATTTCAGGATTTCACTTATAATTATCGAACATATCAATCAAGTCCTGTCTTAGTGAACATGGAATATGTGGACAACACAGTTTACGTATATTAACCTATTACTTACGTAGAAATGTTACCACAGCCTGTTAACATGCTATCATTTTTATTAACCTATTACTTACACAGAAATATTACTACAGCCTGTTAACATGCTATCATTTTTATTAACCTATTACTTACGTAGAGATATTACCACAGCCTGTTAACACGCTATTATTTTTATTAACCTATTACTTACGTAGAGATATTACCACAGCCTGTTAACATGCTATT
>NW_013794943.1:0-712 GCF_000517525.1 Limulus polyphemus | reverse complement strand
TGTCCTTCATTTGATTTCTTTGTTATAATACTAATAGTGACATTTCCATGTTTGCTTCGAACGTCTGTTTATTAACAGTTCAAGTAATGTTTTAACCATTAAAGTTTATCCAGTTTTACTACGTAAACGAAAGAATACGGAGTCAGTGAAAAATGTCCTTCATTTGATTTCTTTGTTATAATACTAATAGTGACATTTCCATGTTTGCTTCGAACGTCTGTTTATTAAAATGTGTTATAATATCATTGATTCAAAAGCATAGAACTGTGTATGCTATGAGTGTGAAATACACAATAATATGTTCTCTGTCAAAGAGCATTCCATGATGTGTAAAACAAATGAACATAATCATAATTCATTACATGAGGGTAACCTTTTCTGTTTCAATTTAGTCAAGTAGTAGAACAGTTGTATTAAAAGTAGAATATAAATAAAATAGCCATAATACACACAACAGAGAGAAAATATTAAATGTGAGCCTCACATAATCAAAATTCGTTGTTTTTTAAATAATAGTTCGCAAAATTATAATGTGAAAATTAATGTGTCACTTTATCAAGACAAATAGTTTCAATATTTGAAATTTCGGGATTTATACATTCAAAATGTTCAAATACAAAATGATACGTTTGGTTGGAATTTCGCGTAAAGCTACGCGAGAACTATGTGCGCTAGCCGTCCCTAATTTAGCAGTGAAAGACTAGAGGGAAGG
>NW_013794942.1:0-584 GCF_000517525.1 Limulus polyphemus | reverse complement strand
CCTCTATATGCTCTCACGGTGCCTTACATCGAATTCCTGTGGCCTCCATCGTACTGGTTCACCCCTATTGCTGACATTCATATCTGGGATGTGAGTTCTAACAGGACTGAAGATGTTTGCATCAGGGTTTAGCTGTGGGGTCTGGAAGGGGCTTGCTATTATCTGGGGCTGGTTAAGTCGATGGTTAATGTATCCTCCTTGTGTAAAAGACAATAAATCATCCTTTAATGTATCTAATTCGCTTTTAAATTTACTAATGTTTTCCTTTTGTACTTCTTGCCACTGTTGTTGACTTTCCTGTAGTTGCTGCTGACTTTCTTCCTGTTTTCTTTCTTGTTCTAATTGCCACTGCTGTAATTTATCTTCTTGTTTCTTTTCTTTTTCCTCCAACAACTGCTGTAATTTATCTTCTTGTTTATTTTGCTGTTCGAGCTGCCACTATTGCAAGTTTTCTTGCAACTGCTGTTGTCTCTCTTCTTGTTCCTTTTCTTTTTCCTCCAACAACTGCTGTAATCTCTCTTCTTGTTTCTTTTCTCGTTCTTCTTGATTCTTTCTTTTTCCTCCAACAACTGTTGTAATTTCTC
>NW_013794941.1:0-584 GCF_000517525.1 Limulus polyphemus | reverse complement strand
TAACATTTCATATTTCCAGAGAGAACTTCGATAGTGCCGTCAGTATTTTTCGTACCTGTGTAATAATAGGGTTTACAGTGAGATATTCTAGGATGATGTGTTGGGAACATGTGATCAAAATACAAGCTTTGAAGTAAAAACATGCTAAAATAATTGGATGTTTAAAATATTTATAGGTAAACGTGTAGTAAATATTTCACACATCGCAAAAGTTGAGGAAAGCAAAGAGTCGTTTCTTTAAAAACAGAACCGCTTAGCTACAGTTATCATAGAACCTTATACAGAAGTTACGATGTGAGCCCCAGGCAACAGTCACCCATCCAGCAGTTGGAGACATTTCGCGAAAAATTACTCGAGGGCTATCTGCGCTAGCCGTTCCTATTTTGGCAGTGTAAGACTAGAGGGAAGGCAGCTAGTCATCACCACCCACCGCCAACTCTAGAGCTACTCTTTTACCAACGAATAATGGAATTGACCATAACATTAGAGCGCCCTCACGCTTGAAAGGGGCAAGCATGTTCGGTGGTTGGATTCGACCCCGCGACCAACAGATTGCGAGTCGAGTGCCCTAACTACCAGGCCAC
>NW_013794940.1:0-584 GCF_000517525.1 Limulus polyphemus | reverse complement strand
AAATGTTAGGATGGGGCTAAGACCCTTGAGGGATGATAAAGGAAGGCTCGTGGCTGATGATTATGAGATGGCTGGGTTATAAAATTGTGCTTTTTCTTCAGTTTTTACTAATGAAAATTTAAGCCGTATTCCTAATCTTGAACAGTTGATAGATGGAAAGAAGATCAAACAAGATGACTGCATTGATTCTGAGCTGATTAAGAAAGAATTGGGAAATTTAAAGAATGTTAAGGCTCCTGGGACAGATAATATTTCTCCAAGGGTTTTTAAGGTGGTTAAAGATTGGATATGTGAGCCACTTGCTACTATTTTTTGTCAGTCCTTGAATAGTAGGCAGGTACCGGAGGATTGGAAGTTAGCTAATGTCACTCCTCTTTTCAAGGGAGGTGATAAAAATTATCCCAGTAATTATAGGCTGGTTAGTGTTAAATCAGTTGTGAGAAAATTTTTGGTAAGTTTGTTAATAGGTGCTTTGCAAAATCATTTAACAAAGTTTAGAATTTTATTGGATAGTCAACATGGTTTCACTAAAAGAAAATCTTGCCTTACAAATCTCTTAACATTCTTTGAAAAGGTTACTAATT
>NW_013794939.1:0-584 GCF_000517525.1 Limulus polyphemus | reverse complement strand
CTTCTTTAAAACAATCAAGGCCTGTCTGCCATTTTTGTAAAAACCTGGTCATGTTATATCCGATTGTTGGTATTTAAAAAAGAAAAGGAGGCAACATCCAGTGCGTTTGTGCCCACATATGGACATAGTTTCACCAGATCGCCCGATCTTATTGATTTGGACACTGATATAAAGGCTGATGTAATCAGAGAGGAATTTAGACCTTTTGTGTCTGTTGGTTCTGTGTCTTTGATAAACGGCACTGGCAATCCCATACACATATGTATTCTATGTGATAGTGGGGCGGCTCAATCATTGTTGTTAGAAGGTATATTGCCTTTAGATGCGAGTTCTGCCACTGGTGAGTCTGTTATTGTTCAGGGTATTGAGGATGGCTTTGTTAATGTTCCTCTTCATAACATTTATTTAGCATCAGACCTAGTTTCGGGACTGGTTGTGGTTGGAGTAAGACATACTCTGCCAATTAAGGGTGTATCGTTATAGTTGGGAAACGATTTGGCTGGGGAAAAAGTTGTTGCCGAACCTAAAATGGTTAGTGAGCCGATCACTGTTTCATCTAAGGATGATGTTGTAGTTGAGGAGAA
>NW_013794938.1:0-701 GCF_000517525.1 Limulus polyphemus | reverse complement strand
ATAAATGCTCACTACATCCAGAACAGGTATGCTCTTCATCTTGAACTTAGTTCCTGTATCAAGGGTGGAACTGTACATGAGTAATCATCACTATAGGCCAGCCTCAACCAGATAGCCGAGGTTCCATTAATCAGGGTTGGAATTAAGGGGGTCTCGGTCCCCTTATATCCAATGTTGCTGGCTAGGGCAATTGGACTGCAACATTATATATAGATATACTTTTGATAGGATCCCAACCTGTAGCCATAGAGTAATGCGTTCTGAACCACTGGAATCATGAAGAGAAGGTAAACAACGCTTAAGTGGGCACATCTTCTCCTCCACCTGAAGAAGCCCGAAAGGCAACACCCCAGGCTCAGAATGATGGGATTGTGTATGTCTTACTCAACCAAAAGAATAGGACTCATCCAGCCTGGAATTATGAACATTCATACTCACTCCCCAACCGAGTTGGCAAAGAGCCTTCTGCTTGCCCCCAGAATTATGGGGTGGATGTGGAACAACTGTGCTCAATCAAGGACCCAGGATGGAACCACTCCATTTTCGAAATTACAAGGAGATTGTGGACCTCCTTCCAAGAACAATTTACTGAACTGATATTGATCAAAAAGAAGGGTTATGCACACCTCAACTGGATAGCTGGTACTAGGAGTAGGCTGGCTTGACTCCTACTGACATCTGGATAGGAGGGCCCCCAAATT
>NW_013794937.1:0-583 GCF_000517525.1 Limulus polyphemus | reverse complement strand
TAGTAAGGTGTTAACCCTCCGTGTGACACAGTACTTCATCTCTGGTCTACTCAAAACAATAATGAAGTAGCCACCACATGATCGTTTTCACCCACTTTCTGAGACAACACTCCTCCAATTCCGACATTACTAGCATCACAATCCAGTATGTACGGAAGTGAGGGATCTGGAAGCTTTAAAAGTGGAACTGAGGCCAATTTTTCTTTCAATGTCTTGAAAGCATGCTGGCAAAAAACTGTCCATTCAAACGTCTGGTCTTTTTTGGTCAAATCATGTAGTGGAGCAGCTATAGTTGCAAAGTCCTTCACAAACTTCCGATAATAGATACAGAGTCCCAAGAAACTTCTTAACTCTCCCACATTGTCTGGTGTTGGCCAATCATGCACTGCTTTCACATTGTCAGGATGAGTTTGCACACCATGCTCACTTACAATGTAACCCAAGTAAAGCAGCTCTTTCTGGAACAAGTGGCATTTCCTGGGATGGAGTTTGAGGTTTGCTGCTTTCAAATGCTTGAATACTTTCTCTAGCCGGGACATTTCCTCATCAAACCTTGTTGCAAACACAATGACATCATCCATTT
>NW_013794936.1:0-787 GCF_000517525.1 Limulus polyphemus | reverse complement strand
GGAATCTATAAACACTGTATGCTCAATACTATTACTGAAAGGAACAATAAATAACCAAGATTACATATCTTATATAGGGAACCTACAAACATTATATAACCAATAGTATTACTGAAAGGAACAATAAATAAATGAGATGAGGTTCCCTATATAAGGTATGTTACTGTTCCTTTCAGTAATACTATTGGTTATATAATGCTTGTAAATAAACGAGATAACATACCTTATATAGGGAACCTATAAACACTGTATGCTCAATACTATTACTGAAAGGAACAATAAATAACAGGGATTACATATCTTATATAGGGAACCTACAAACATTATATAACCAATAGTATTACTGAAAGGAACAATAAATAAATGAGATAACATACCTTATATAGGGAACCTAAAAGCAATATATAACCAATAGTAATACTGAAAGAAACAATAAAAAAGGAGATAACATACGTTATATAGGGAACATAGAAACAATATATAATCAATAGCATTACTGAAAGGAACAATAAATAAACGAGATAACATACCTTATATAGGGAACCTACAAACATTATATTACCAATAGTATTACTGAAAGGAACAATAAATAAACAAGATAACATACCTTACATAGGATACCTACAAACATTATATAACCATATTAATACTGAAAGGAACAATAAATAAACGAGATAACATACGTTATATAGGGAACATAGAAACATTATATAACCAATAGTAATACTGAAAGGAACAATAATTAAACGAGATAAAATACCTTATATAGGGAACCTACAAATACCAT
>NW_013794935.1:0-584 GCF_000517525.1 Limulus polyphemus | reverse complement strand
GAAAGACTGACAAACAATATAGTAGGGATGGCATTTACACCATCCCTACATAATAGCACGGGAAAAAATTGACATATAGTAACATATATAACTATTCAATCACAATTGAGTTTAATTTATCCTATTTGTGTCTGTTAACATTCTACTACACTGTGTACCTGTGCTATTATGTAGGGATGATGCAAATGCCATCCCTACTATTTTGTTTGCAGTTTTTCTTGAAGGATTGGTGTTAGCCATCCGTATATTTATTTCCTTTTTTGAAAAGTTTTTGTTTACTTGTTTTTCTTAATGAAATGTTTCAATAAACGTATGAAAGTTGTATTTGTAACAAAGTTTTAAATTCAGTGAGGTTCCAACTGTAATATTTATTGTTTATTTATTATTGGTTGTTAATTCTTGTTTCACCCTGTATTTAAGCTTTTTAAAAGAACATCAAATTGCTGTAAAAAAGCTAACTTCAAGGGGTAATGATAACGTCATCTATATTAGAATTATGATTTTTTAAAATTACTACTAGTTAATAATAATAATTATAAAAGCGGATACTCCGTTTGAAACCATGTCAACTCAGTGAAATTGGT
>NW_013794934.1:0-584 GCF_000517525.1 Limulus polyphemus | reverse complement strand
GTAAGGGGCTGATTAAGTCGATGGTCAATGTATCCTCCTTGTGTAACAGACAATAAATCGTTCTTTAACGTATCTAATTCGCTTTTAAATTTACTGATGTTTTCCATTTGTACCTCTTGCCATTGTTGTTGATTTTCCTGTAGTTGCTGCTGACTTTCTTGCAACTGTTGGAGACTTTCTTCCTGTTTCCTTTCTTGTTCCAGTTGCCACTGCTGTAATTTCTGTCCTTGTTTATTTTCTTTTTCCTCCAACAACTGTTGTAATCTCTCTTCTTGTTTATTTTGTTGTTCGAGCTGCCACTGTTGCAAGTTTTCTTGCAACTGCTGTTGTCTCTCTTCTTGTTTCTTTTCTTTTTCCTCCAACAACTGCTGTAATTTCTCTTCTTGTTTATTTTCTTTCTCCTCCAACTACTGCTGTAGTCTCTCTTGTTTACTTTGCTGTTCGACTTGCCACTGTTGTAGGTTTTCTTGTAAGTGCTGTTGTCTTTCTTCTTGTTTCTTTTCTTTTTCCTCTAACAACTGTTGTAATTTCTCTTCTCGTTCTTCTTGTTTCTTTTCTTGTTTTTGTATTGCTGCCATCAAATC
>NW_013794933.1:0-585 GCF_000517525.1 Limulus polyphemus | reverse complement strand
ATTCTCCAGTTCCTAGAAATACCTACTGATAAAGATCTTCTCCAGCTAACTAGAAATACCTACTGTTAAAGGTCTCCTTCAGCTACTAGAAAAACCTACTGATAAAGGTCTCCTTCAGCTAATAGAAAAATCTACTGATAAAGGTCTCATTCAGCTAATAGAAATACCTACTGATAAAGGTCTTCTCTAGCTACTAGAAATACCTACTGATAAAGATCTCCTTCAGCTACTAGAAATACCTACTGATAAAGGTCTTCTCCAGCTACTAGAAATAACTACTAATAAAGGTCTCCTTCAGCTACTAGAAATACCTACTGATAAAGGTCTAGTTCAGCTACTAGAAATACCTACTGATAAAGGTCTCCTTCAGCTACTAGAAATACCTACTGATAAAGGTCTCCTTCAGCTAATAGAAAAATCTACTGATAAAGGTCTCCTTCAGCTACTAGAAATACCTACTGATAAAGGTCTCCTCCAGCTACTAGAAATACCTACTGATAAAGGTCTCCTCCAGCTACTAGAAATACCTACTGATAAAGGTCTCCTTCAGCTACTACAAATACCTACTGATAAAGGTCTTCTCCA
>NW_013794932.1:0-585 GCF_000517525.1 Limulus polyphemus | reverse complement strand
TGTAATAACTGTAGAATTTGATAAAAGGACGGGTCACGTTTCTAAAGGACTGTAATAACTGTATAATTTGATAAAAGGACGGGTCACGTTGCTAAGGACTGTAATAATTCTAGAATTTGATAAAAGGACGCGTCACGTTTCTAAAGGACTGTAATAACTGTAGAATTCGATATTTCCTTTTGATTTACCCAGTAAGGTAGAAAATATGGACTGTAGTAATTTCTGCCCACACGTGATTTCACTGACAGTACAAAATCTGTGACACATACAATAAGAACCAACCAGTAGAGGAAGATTGGTTCTCTTCCTTTCATCTGTGACACATACAATAAGAACCAACCAGTAGAGGAAGATTGGTTCTCTTCCTTTCATCTGTGACACATACAATAAGAACCAACCAGTAGACGAAGATTGGTTCTCTTCCTTTCATCTGTGACACATACAATAAGAACCAACCAGTAGAGGAAGATTGGTTCTCTTCCTTTCATCTGTGACACATACAATAAGAACCAACCAGTAGACGAAGATTGGTTCTCTTCCTTTCATCTGTGACACATACAATAAGAACCAACCAGTAGAGGAAGA
>NW_013794931.1:0-908 GCF_000517525.1 Limulus polyphemus | reverse complement strand
ATGTACTTCCATATAAGCAATTGATTGGTTAAAGATGGTTGACTGTGAAATAATTGTGTATCTGTCTTTAACATCAGTTATTTAGCCGTCATGTACTTCCATATAATGAAATGATTGGTTAAAGATGGGTTGACTGTTATACCAATCAATTGATTATATGGAATTACATGACGGCTAACTAACTGATGTTACAGATATATACATAATTAAACTTGTTAAAGATGGTTGATGTTATATAATTATGTATCTATCTGTAACATCAGATAGTTAGCCGTCACGTACTTCCATATAATGAAATGATTGGTTAAATATGGTTGACTGTTACATAATTATTTATCTATCTGTAACATCAGTTATTTAGCCGCCATGTACTTTCATATAAGCAATTGATTGGTTAAAGATGGTTGACTGTGAAATAATTGTGTATCTGTCTTTAACATCAGTTAGTTAGCCGTCATGTACTTCCATATAATGAAATGATTGGTTAAAGATTGTTGATTGTTATATAATTATATATCTATCTGTAACATCAGTTATTTAGCCGTCATGTAATTCCATATAATCAATTGATTGGTTAAAGATGGTTGACTGATATATATTTATGTATCTATCTGTAACATCAATTAGTTAGCCGTGATGTACTTCCATATAATCAATTGATTTGTTAAAGATGGTTGACTGTTATATAATTATGTATCAATCTGTAACATCAATTAGTTAGTCGTCGTGTATTTCCATATAATCAATTGATTGGTTAAAGATGGTTGACTGTTATATAATTATGTATCTCTCTGTAACATCAGTTAGTTAGTCGTCGTGTACTTCCATATAATCAATTGATTTGTTAAAGATGGTTGACTGTTATATAATTATGTATCTATTTGTAACATCGGTTAGTTAGCCGTCAT
>NW_013794930.1:0-580 GCF_000517525.1 Limulus polyphemus | reverse complement strand
GACACTCATGTCTGGGATGTGACTTCTGGCAGGACAAAAGATGTCTGCATTAAGGTTTAGTTGCGGGGTTTGGAGGGTCTCCTGTTGTCTGGGGCTGATTAGGCCCATGGTTAATATATCCTCCTTGTGTAAAAGATAATAAGTCATCCTTTAATGTATTTAATTCACTTTGAAATTTACTCATCTTTTCCATTTGTGTATGCTGGCTTTCTCTCAACTGTTGGAGACTTTCTTCTTGTTGAGTTTCTTTCTCCTCCAACCACTGCTGTAGTCTCTCTTCTTGTTCATTTTCTTTCTCATCCAATAACTGCTGTAATCTCTTTTGTTTATTTTGCTGTTCGAGCTGCCACTGGTGTTGTCTTTCTTTTTGTTTCTTTTCTCATCCTTCTTGTTTCTTTTTTTCCCTCCAACAACTGCTGTAATCTCTCTTCTTGTTTCTTTTTTTCCTCCAACAACTAATGTAATCTCTCTTCTTGTTTCTTTTCTTTTTCATCCAACAACTGATGTAATCTCTCTTCTTGTTTCTTTTCTTTTTCCTCCAACAACTGATGTAATCTCTCTCTTTGTTTCTTTTCTCGTA
>NW_013794929.1:0-585 GCF_000517525.1 Limulus polyphemus | reverse complement strand
GATGCATGTGGAGAGATGGTTAATATGACTGTTGTTGTTCCATTCTTATGTTCATATGACTGTTATTGTTCCATCCTTATGTTAATATGACTGTCATTGTTCCATCCTTATGTTCATATGACTGTCATTGTTCCATCCTTATGTTAATATGACTGTCATTGTTCCATCCTTATCTTAACATGACTGTCATTGTTCCATCCTTATCTTAACATGACTGTTACTTGTTCCATCCTTATGTTCATATGACTGTTACTTGTTCCATCCTTATGTTAACATGACTGTTATTGTTCCATCCTTATGTTAACATGACTGTTATTGTTCCATCCTTATGTTAATATGACTGTTACTTGTTCCATTCTTATGTTAATATGACTGTTACTTGTTCCATTCTTATGTTCATATGACTGTTATTGTTCCATCCTTATCTTAACATGACTGTTATTGTTTCACTCTTATGTTAATATGACTGTCATTGTTCCATTCTTATGTTCATATGACTGTTACTTGTTCCATCCTTATGTTAATATGACTGTTATTGTTCCATTCTTATGTTCATATGACTGTTATTGTTCCATTCTTATGTTC
>NW_013794928.1:0-890 GCF_000517525.1 Limulus polyphemus | reverse complement strand
GCCTTTGGATGTTTGTGGATGCAGTTAATTGAATAGAAGTTAAGGAAAATCTTGATAAGTATTTGAATGGTAAGGGCTGGCTTTGAGATGTTTTTAAGTGTTAATCTAATCTAGTGCAATTGACTGCATCGATAGACCGAAAGGTGGCTTACAGTAAGGGTTTAATGGTATTTTATGTTAATGGAAACGCATCAAGATGTATTATTATATTCACCCACCTGAACTATACACAGAACCCTTTCAACGTTCAGAAAGTGCTTGATTGTAATTAGTTATTATCCTACAAAAGAAAGAAGGCACTGTGTAATCCCATTTTTTAAATATTTGAACTATCTTAGCAGTGGCTATATTTCTGGTTGTTATAGTACATTTATCTCTGGTATCTATATGATGGTGTGTGTATATGGTTTATTCTCCAGATTATCCACCTGTTCAGATGAATAAATTGGCTAAGTACATCAGTAATCTCACTCCAGGTTGGATAAGTTGATAAGTGGTTTAAGGTATACTTGCATCATGCATTCATTTTTAAGTTTCAGCTTTACTACAGTAGCTAAACTATTAGTTTCCATTGCCTTTTCTTCATGCATCATACTAGCTATCATCGCAGCCATTATTTCCACAGTTTTTGTTCTATAATTACAAACCATAACCAAAATACACATTGCTCTTTGAGATATAAATGTTCAAGCAAGCACAGCATGTACTTCCTCTCAGCTTGTCTATTATGTTCTATCTTGTGTTTATACGTAAGTATAGTTGATTTCAAGTCCAATCACATGCACCTCAGCCAGTTTCTTCCAATAAAGACATTCAACTTCCTTTGGCAACATCTTAACAGCAGTATCCATTGACACACCCATAATTTCCAAAGATTTTTAGTGTGATCC
>NW_013794927.1:0-585 GCF_000517525.1 Limulus polyphemus | reverse complement strand
CAACACCTAGGTGTAACTCTAGTTACCGAATTTATAACCACCATAATCATCTTTAGCCTTACTTGGTACAACTACTCCTTCAACACCTAGGTGTAACTATAGTTACTGAATGTGTAACCCATACTCATCTTTAGCGTTATTTGGTACAACAACTCCGCGAACACCTAGGTGTAGCTCTAGTTACCGAATTTATAACCACCATACTCATCTTTAGCCTTACTTGGAACAACTACTCCATGAAATCCTAGGTGTAATCTATTTACCGAATTTATAACCAACATACTCATCTTTAGCCTTACTTGGTACAACTACTCCATCAACACCTAGGTGTAACTCTAGTTACCGAATTTGTAACCACCATACGCATCTTTAGCGTTATTTGGTACAACAACTCCCCGAACACATAGGTGTAACACTAGTTTCCGAATTTGTAACCAACAAACTCATCTTTAGCGTTATTTGGTACAACAACACCACGAATACCTAGGTGTAACTTTATTTACCGAATTTATAAACCCCATACTCATCTTTAGTGTTATTTGGTAAAACAACTCCACGAACAACTAGGTGTAACTCTAGTTACAC
>NW_013794926.1:0-1737 GCF_000517525.1 Limulus polyphemus | reverse complement strand
GGCTGTGTTTTAAACTTAGCAGTCCTGAGGATGACGTGATACACGTTGAAACATGTAGAGTGGTTGTTTTGAGACTGTTAAACAGTCTGAGAATGTATATTCTAATTGTGTAAGTTAAAAACGTTGATAGGTTGAAATTTTTTCATTATTTTTACACAAATTCCTTGAAGTTTAACCTTATTATCTTGTTACAGATAACACTTCAACACATGTATTCATTTTACGTTTTATATTCAGTGTTGAAACGCATCTTTCAGTAAGGCCAGTGTAGCTACAGATATGATTGTTTTATGTACTTCATAAAACGAAAGAAAATATGTAACATATATGTATTGTAGTTTTGAAGTTTAACTTTAAATAACCTTTACTGAACTATCATTAATATGCGTTGTTTGCTTAAGCACAAAGCTGCACATGGGATATTTGTGCTGTGGCCACCACAGGAATGAAGTCTATAAATTTATTGTTATGTAAGCATTGAAAGCTGCCGCTGTGACACCAGCATACTTTAACATATAACTAATGTGAATTATTGTCCTATACATGATAAAAAAGTAATTTCGTATTTGTTCAACACATATATAAAGAAACAGGTGTGTAATTGACGGCTACGTTGTTACACTTCTCTGTCTACCCTAGAGTTGCGTTCTACTGTATTTAATTTCGAATAAGTCGTATATTTTGACGTCATCTTTACTCTTCCTTTCATACCTATAATACCGAAGAATTGTAGCAAAATAATGGCAGCGAATTTAACACCGAATCGTACATACACATTTTACCGATACAATTCCATGGTTTATTAGATAAATTGTCTATAATACAGTTTATTATATGTATTACTGTTTTTCTACGTATGTTAAAGCTTTATTCGAATACGAAAGTTAGCAGACTGGAAGTTCGACCTTTCGTATCAATTGGTGGATATTTCTTGATTTATTTGGCAATCGGTACTGTACTAAACTTTGGAAACATCACTCTTTACTTAACTTCTTACCTGAGACAAAGAGCCACGAGGAACACAACACATGAAGAAACTAGCTGGATTGTCTATGCATTTATCTCTACATCTTTACTGCTTTATTTTGGGGGCAAAACTAGGTCGTCTTGTTGGACGTCGTTGGAGCATGATTATTGGTTCTTGTATTTTGGTAAGATTTACATTTATATATGTATTTGATAATAATAACTAACAAAAACAAGTTCAACAAGGATGTAAATAATAATAATAATATACAATTGAAATACACTTGTAAATAACTAAATTCACATTAATGTTTATATTAAAATAGAGAATTCATTTGAGATTTAATTGGAAGAAAAGGACATGTTTTTACTGAAGACCGAGGATCGCTACAAGCTGTTGGGGTTTTATGAAGTTAGAATTCAAAAACATGTCGTCATTGTTTATTTAGCTAACGTATCTTAGTGTCTGAATATATAAATATAACCCTGTACGTCCCTGTTTATGTAGTTTAGGTATGTTAGTGACCGTGTGTGTGTGTGTATGTATTGGAACTAATGAAGTGTGTAAATGTATGTTGAACTTTTCGCCATGGACAGAACTCTGTAATATAAGAGATAGTATATTTAACACAAATATTAAAACCAACATAGACAAAAGGTTCAGGGTAAGTACGGTTTATTCTGGCCCTCATGTCGTATTCAAATCTATATTCCAAAGAACCTAAATCAACAATGGTACAAGAGAGAAAAAGAGGTCACTTGAACCTGACC
>NW_013794925.1:0-840 GCF_000517525.1 Limulus polyphemus | reverse complement strand
ATTAGTTAGTAGGTTAATGATTTAATTCAGTTGGTAGAGTACTCGTCTGACTTACTAGCATTAGTTAGTAGATTAATAATTTAATTCAGTTAGTAGAGTACTCGTCTGACTTACTAGCATTAGTTAGTAGGTTAATAATTTAATTCAGTTGGTAGAGTACTCGTCTGACTTACTAGCATTAGTTAGTAGGTTAATAATTTAATTCAGTTGGTAGAGCACTCGTCTGACTTACTAGCATTGGTTAGTAGGTTAATCATTTAATTCTGTTGGTAGAGCACTCGTCTGATTTACTAGCAAAACAAGTTTTACGTAAACGTCCTGTAATTATGATACGTGTTTTACAGCCAGTGTAATTCGGACTTTATCGTCTCCATGGAAAATTCCTGTCGCGTTGGAAAGACCAGGATTTTTTTGTTTTGTTTTGTCTTGGGACAGAGATCCGCTTTCGTTAACACGCAATATTTAAAAAAAAAAACATTGGCTTAAATCAAAGTATACCTACTATAACGGAGTGAACGTTTGGTAGAAGTGATGGGTAACAGTTTACACACAAAGTTTTTTTTTAGTTCATATAAAAATGTAATATTTGTTCGTTTTGATTTGTTCGAGTTTAAAACTAGTCAGCGTGTTAGTTTTTAGTTTTATTATGTTGAAAGAGGTAATATGGCTATTTGCCACGAGGAGCGCATCAGTACCCAGAAATTAAAACAACAAAAATTCCAGTCAGCTCTACCGAAGCGTAATAAGCGACAATTCCTATCCAGAAACGTCTGTTTGAAGTTTCAATAATGAACTTAATTTAATTTGTATATATATATATATATGTGTGTGTGTGTGTGT
>NW_013794924.1:0-585 GCF_000517525.1 Limulus polyphemus | reverse complement strand
ATAAAATGTGGTCGGCGAGGTGAACCAAAAGTGGTGCGTGCCAACAGGCTTTGGCGTTATCACGGTCCAGGACATTTCAGTTGGGATGAAGTGGACAACAGAACAAATGACTCTGCTGATGACGTGCCACCTGAAGAAGCCACCGTCGAAGAAGAAACTCTACTCATTTTTGAGAAGGGAAACGATGAAGCTCTTGATGAAGTTACTACCACTGATGTGACTGTTACCGACGATAGAACATTTCCTGATGAATCAGATGAACCCCACGTGAAGCAGAAGCCAACGAGATGGAGTCCAGTACGGAAGAAGATACGTCCCGTATAGCATGTCATATTGAATGGAAACTTTATAATGCTTAAGAAAACGAAGTCCTCAAACACGAAACTCACCTGTATTAAATATTTGAACAAATTACGTAATTAATCTATTTTACTAATGGTAGGTTTAACAGAATAATCGTGCATTACACATACTAAGTACATGAAAAAAAGACCAGCGCAACCCGAAGTTCTTATTTTTTTACATTAAATATTTTTAAGCCACTTTAGTAAATATATATATGTGTGTGTGTGTGTGTGTGTGTGT
>NW_013794923.1:0-586 GCF_000517525.1 Limulus polyphemus | reverse complement strand
ATTTTATGATGTTGGTGTGCAGAAGATGAAACGTGGACAGTAAGGCGCTTGAAGTATTTTATGATGTTGGTGTGCAGAAGATGAAACGTGGACAGTAAGGCGCTTGAAGTATTTTATGATGTTGGTGTGCAGAAGATGAAACGTGGACAGTAAGGCGCTTGAAGTATTTTATGATGTTGGTGTGCAGAAGAATGGAGAAGGTCAGTTGGATGGAAAGGACACCCAACGAAGAGGAGCACGAAATGATTGAGGAGATGAGAAGTTTAATAGAAGTCATTAAAAAAAAAGAGACAAATGAGGTGAAATTAAAACCATCACGAGGCGGAGGAAGAAAGACATTGCTGGATCACATCGGGACTGATGAGAGTTATAAACAGTTATATTTAAAACAACTTTACGTAAGCTGCTTATACTCACTATCATATTCACTTGTTTACCGCCATGTAAATAGATCTTCCTACATTTTAATTATCGCCCAAAAAATATCCAAAATCTATATCTCTGTTCATAAATGTTGGCCCGGCATGGCCAGGTGGTTACGGCACTCGACTTGCAATCTGAGGGTCGTGGGTTCGAATCCCCGTCA
>NW_013794922.1:0-1823 GCF_000517525.1 Limulus polyphemus | reverse complement strand
AATATCTGTACTTTCTATGTAGGGATAGCACGGATGCCTCTATTAAAGCAATACAAAAATCATCTGTACTTTCTCTGTATGGATAGCACGGATGCCTATATTAAAGCAATACAAAAATTATCTGTACTATCTATGTAGGGATAGCATGGATGCCTGTATTAAAGCAATACAAAAATTATCTATACTTTCTATGTAGGGATAGCACGGGAGTAGAGGCATCCGTTCTATCCCTACATAGATAGTACAGATGATTTTTGTGTTGCTTTAATAGAGGCATCCGTGCTATCCCTACATAGAAAATACAGATGATTTTTGTATTGCTTTAATAGAGGTTTAAGCAATTTAAAATTCATCTGTACTTTCTAGGTAGAGATAGCAAGGATGCCTATATTAAAGCAATATAAAAATCATCTGTAATCTCTATGTAGGGAGAGCACAAATGCCTCTATTAAAGCAATACAAAAATCATCTGCAATTTCAATGTAGGGATAGCACCGATGACTCTATTAAAGCAATACAAAAATGATCTGTACTTTCTATGTAGGGATAGCACAGATGCCTCATTACAGCAATACAAAAATCATCTGTACTATCTATGTAGGGATAGCATGGATGTCTCTATTAAAGCAATACAAAAATCATCTGTACTTTCTATGTGGGGATAGCACGGCATCCTTGCTATCCCTACATAGATAGTACAGATAATTTTTGTATTGCTTTAATATAGGCATCCGTGCTATCCTTACATAGAAAGTACAGATGATTTTTGTATTGCTTTAATACAGGCATCAGCGCTATCCCTACATAGATAGTACAGATAATTTTTGTATTGCTTTAATATAGGCATCTGTACTATCCCTACATAGAAAGTACAGATAATTTATGTATTGCTTTAATAGCGGCATCTGTGATATTCCTACATAGAAAGTACAGATGATTTTGTATTGATTTAATAGAGGCATCAGTCCTATCCCTACATAGAAAGTACAGATAATTTTTGTATTGCTTTAATAGAGGGAATTGTTCTATCCCTACATAGAGATTACAGATGATTTTTATATTGCTTTAATAGAGGCATCTGTGCTATCCATACAGAGAAAGTACAGATGATTTTTGTATTGCTTTAATAGAGGCATCCGTGCTATCTGTACATAGAAAGTACAGATGATTTTTGTATTGCTGTAATAGAGGCATCCGTGCTATCTCTACATAGAAAGTACAGATAATTTTTGTATTGCTTTAATATAGGCATCCGATTTTGTATTGCTTTAAATCTGTACTTTCTATGTAGGGATAGCACGGATGCCTCTATTAAAGCAATAAAAATCATCTGTACTATCTATGTAGGGATAGCACGGATGCCTCTATCAAAGCATTACAAAAATTATTCTATTTTCTATGTACTATGTACTATGCCTATATTAAAGCAATACAAAAATCATCTGTACTTTCTCTGTATGGATAGCACGGATGACTGTATTAAAGTAATACAAAAAATATCTTTACTATCTATGTAGGGATAGCACGGATGCTTCTATTAAAGCAATACAAAAATCATCTGTACTTTCTATGTACAGATAGACGGGATGCCTGTATTAAAGCAATACAAAAAATATCTGTACTTTCTATGTAGGGATAGTACTGATGCCTGTATTAAAGCAATACAAAAAATATCTGTACTTTCTATGTAGAGATAGCACGGATGCCTCTATTAAAGCAATACAAAAATCATCTGTACTTTCTCTGTATGGATAGCACGGATGCCTATATTAAAGCAATACAAAAATTATCTGTACTATCTATGTAAGGATAGCATGGATGCC
>NW_013794921.1:0-979 GCF_000517525.1 Limulus polyphemus | reverse complement strand
AATACAGTAATGTCAGATAGTGTTACACAGAGGTAAATTGAGTATTAAATACAGTAATGTCAGATAGTGTTACACAGAGGTAAACTGAGTATTAAATACAGTAATGTCAGATAGTGTTACACAGAGGTAAACTGAGTATTAAATACAGTAATGTCAGATAGTGTTACACAGAGGTAAACTGAATATTAAATACAGTAATGTCAGATAGTGTTACACAGAGGTAAACTGAATATTAACTAGAATAATGGCAGGAGAACAAAGAAGAATAGACAACTATTCGAAATCGCTGAAGTTGTGGGTCTTATTTTAAGTCTATTACACTTTATATGTGATCCTTTGTGCTAACTCTTTTATCAAGCTAGAGTAATGTCAGACAGTGTTACGCAGGGGTAAACTGAGTTTAATACTTGATTGGATTAAAGGAAGAGACCGGTCACAGCTAGGCAGTGAAAAAAATATTTTTTACTAACTAAAAGACAAACACATACAAATTAGCCAGTGACGTTTAAAAGAAATTACAAATATTTCCACAGGTATGTACACAGCCGTATTTGCTGTACAGATCACACAGCATAATAAACTATGAAGTTTTCTAACAATAATCACGAACACAAAATACCATAAATCGTGATATTAAAATAGTTCTTTGTAGTAATAGTTATTGAATCAGGTCATGTATCTTTAGTAATAGTTATTTGATCAGGTCATGTATCTTTAGTAATATGTATTTAATCAAGTCATGTATCTTTAGTAATAGTTATTAAATCAGGTCATGTATCTTTAGTAATCTGTATTTAATCAGGTCATGTATCTTTAGTAATATGTATTTAATCAAGTCATGTATCTTTAGTAATATGTATTTAATCAGGTCATGTATCTTTAGTAATATGTATTTAATCAAGTCATGTATCTTTAGTAATATGTATTTAATCAGGTCATGTATCTTTAGTAATATGTATTTAATCAAGTTATGTATTTT
>NW_013794920.1:0-583 GCF_000517525.1 Limulus polyphemus | reverse complement strand
CTCATATTTTCACCGAAAAGCCCATGTTTTTGACCATATTTTGAAAAACAAATTTGTTTTTCCTCATATTTAACACAAAGATGTTAGACTTTCAAAATGGATATCATTTGACCAAAATTTAAAATAGATTTTTTATAATTTGTAATGAAAATTTCGGCTAGTTTCGATTTTACTGTTTTTTTCTATCTTCAGTTATAGTCTAAAAAAAGAATAGCTTTAAAAATAACATTATTCGAAAAAAACGACAACATGTAAAAGGTTATGTCGTCTTATAAAATAGATTACTACTTTTGGATTGTTTTTACTCTGGGTTAGTGAAAGTTCAATTTTTTTGCTTTTCACGGGACTAAATATTTTTTTTAATAGTATAATACCTCAATTTTGAGTTTTCCTACGAAATAAGCACTATCCGATACATTTCTATCAATTTTGCGTCAAAAAAAAGGACATTTTTTTTCATACTAAAAAAAAATTCATATTTTCACCGAAAAGTCCATGTTTTTGACCATATTTTGAAAAAAAAAATTTTTTCCTTCACATTTAAACACAAAGATGCCCTTGATGTAAGATTTTCAAAATTGAT
>NW_013794919.1:0-585 GCF_000517525.1 Limulus polyphemus | reverse complement strand
TTGTTGTAAGTCTTTAATGTTTTGTTGTATCTAACCGGGTAATGGCAGGGAATGTTGTAAATCTTTGAGGTGTTGTTGTTGTATCTAACCTAGTAATTGTAGGGGTTGTTGTAAGTCTTTAATGTGTTGTTGTAACTAACATGTAACTGGCAGGCGTTATTCTTACATTTTTAATCTCTTGTTTTTAACATAGAATTGGCTGGGGTTGTTGTATATAACTTAGTACTTGTAAAGGTTGTTGTAATTCTTTAATGTTTTGTTATATCTAACCTTTTAATGACAGGGGTTGTTGTAAGTCTTTAATCTTTTGTTGTATCTAACCTGGTACTGGTAGAGAATGTTGTAAGTCTTTAATGTGTTGTTGTAGGGGTTGTTGTAAGTATTTAATAAGTTGTTGTAACTAATCTGTAACTGGCAGGCGTTATTCTTAAGTTTGTAATCTCTTATTTATCACCTAGAATTGGCATGGGTTGTTGTAAGTCATTAGTGTGTTGTTGTATATAACCTGGTAATGGCAGGGGATGTCGTAAGTCTTTAATGTGTTGTTGTATCTAACATAGTACTTATAGGGGTTGTTAAAAGTCT
>NW_013794918.1:0-585 GCF_000517525.1 Limulus polyphemus | reverse complement strand
TCGCTCTTCTAAGTTGATTTTTTTCTTTGTTGTTTCTTGACTTGCCGGTCGAGTATGGCCCAAAGGTTTTCGATGGGGTTCATGTCAGGAGATTGGCTCGGCCAGGGCAACTTCTGGATACCATTTTCTTCCTGCCACGGTGTGACACGGTGCTTCATCTTCCTGGAACAACGTTGTGTTCTTGTCCACGAAACCCAAGGAATAAAGTGGCAAGAGCCCTTCCTTCAATATTTCGACGTATTTCGCAAAATTTATGTTGCCAACGCACTCCACTAAGCTCGATCTCCCACCAACCTAAACAACTCTCCAAAACATCAGGCTGAAACCCCCATGCTTCACAGATGGCTGCAATCTGTTGAGCCAAAATTCTTGGTGAGGCATTCTCCAGACCCATATCCTTCTACTGTCCGAAAATTGAGCGAATCTTGATTCGTCTGAGAACAATACGGTCTTCCAAAAGTTCAGAGGCTTGGTCATCATATCACTTGCCCACTTCTTTCGTCTGAATATGTTGGCAGGTCTTAATAAGGGCTTCTGTCTAGCTGCTCTGCAACGATAACTCAATCTGTGGAGAATCCGTTGAAC
>NW_013794917.1:0-585 GCF_000517525.1 Limulus polyphemus | reverse complement strand
TTTAGCGCATGTGCAACCAATATGCTTACCTTTAGCCCTTCTTTGTACATGAACTCCACGAACACCTAGGTATAACTCTAGTTTCCGAAATTATAAATACCATACTCATCTTTAGCGTTATTTGGTACAACAACTCCACGAACACCTAGGTGTAGCTCTAGTTACAGAATTTTTAACCACCATACTCATCTTTAGCCTTACTTGATACAACTACTCCATAAACACCTAGGTGTAACTCTAGTTACAGAATTTGTAACCTTCATACTCGTCTTTAGTGTTATTTGGTACAACAACTCCACGAACACCTAGGTGTAACTCTAGTTACCGAATTTGTAACCACCATACTGATTTATAGCGTTATTTGGCACAACTGCTCCAAGAAGACCTATGTTTAACTTTAGTTACTGAATTTATAACCATCCTACTGATCTTTAGCCTTACGTGGTACAACTACTCCATGAACACCTAGGTGTGACTCCAGTTACAAAATTTATAATCACCATACTCATCTTTAGCCTAACTTGGCACAACTGCTCCATGAACACTTAGGTATAACTATAGTTACCGAATTTATAACCACCATAC
>NW_013794916.1:0-585 GCF_000517525.1 Limulus polyphemus | reverse complement strand
ATATGATAATGGTCTTTTTAGTCCTTCTTACACTATATTTTTTCGACTTTGATAACGTACTTTTCAGTCCTACTTACACTATATTTTTTCGAATTTGATAACGGTCTTTTTACTCACTTCTTACACTGGATTTTGTCTATTTTTAATACGGGCTTTTTACTCACTTCTTACACTAGATTTTGTCGATTTTGATAACGGTCTTTATAGTCCGTCTTACACTAGATTTTTTTTGAAATTCATAATAGTTTATTAGTCTTTCTTAAACTAGATTTTTTGACTTTTATATTGGCTTTTTAGTCCTTGTTACTCTAGATTTTGTTGACTTTGATAACGACATTTTTAGTCCTTCTTACACTAGATGTTTTCGATTTTGATAATGGTCATTTTAAAACTTCTTACACTAGATGTTTTCGACTTCGATAACGGCCAGTTTAGACCTTATAACAATAGGTTTTTCGACTTTGATAACGGTCTTTTTTTACTCCTTCTTACACTAGATTTTGTAAACTTTGATAACGGTCTTTTTACGTCCTTCTTACAACTTATTTTGATGGATATGATAATGGTCTTTTTATTCCTTCTTAC
>NW_013794915.1:0-585 GCF_000517525.1 Limulus polyphemus | reverse complement strand
ACGAACAGAGGCTTAATATTATGTTATATTAAGCGTTACTTCTGGATTCTTAACTTTCATAAACTTTCTAGATATTATCATGCACCGTCTAGCAAATATGCAAAATGGAATATTAAGATATTGTTTACAACAGTATATCATACGTGTAACTTAGTGACATGTGGTGGATCGATGATATTGTTAAGTCTCCGTTTATTAATTAATTTTCCGTAACTTCGTTCCGACGAAACTTTAGCGACACAAGTCCCTACTTAATAAAACTGGTTTATTCTTTCCGAATATAACTTTACGATACACTTAATTTCAACAATCACGCTAAAACAAACGCTATAACAACGAACCTGCTCAACTTCAATAATACTCTCTGACTGCAGATCAATTACTCACTGTCTACACACACATTATTCCGTCACGTTGTCACCCTATTATATATTGTTGCGTCATCGAGATCATGTGATTCTCACGCTCTCTACTATCTAGAATTATCCTGTACTTTGGCGAATGTTCTAGTTCTTACTAGATATAGGGTAGGCTGGTATATAAAAGAGGGGAGATTATTGTAATGTGTGAGTAGATAGTGAGTAA
>NW_013794914.1:0-585 GCF_000517525.1 Limulus polyphemus | reverse complement strand
TGTTTAGTGAAACTTAATTCAGTTAAAACATTATATTATACACGTTATGTGTTTAGTGAAACTTAATTCAGTTGAAACATTATATTATACACGTTATGTGTTTAGTGAAACTTAATTCAGTGGAAACATTATATTATACACGTTATGTGTTTAGTGAAACTTAATTCAGTTGACACATTATATTATACACGTTATGTGTTTAGTGAAACTTAATTCAGTTGACACATTATATTATACACTTTATGTGTTTAGTGAAACTTAATTCAGTTGAAACATTATATTATACACGTTATGTGTTTAGTGAAACTTAATTCAGTTGACACATTATATTATACACTTTATGTGTTTAGTGAAACTTAATTCAGTTAAAACATTATATTATACACGTTATGTGTTTAGTGAAACTTAATTCAGTTGACACATTATATTATACACATTATGTGTTTAGTGAAACTTAATTCAGTTGACACATTATATTATACACGTTATGTGTTTAGTGAAACTTAATTCAGTAGAAACATATTATACACGTTATGTGTTTAGTGAAACTTAATTCAGTTGAAACATTATATTATACACGATATG
>NW_013794913.1:0-883 GCF_000517525.1 Limulus polyphemus | reverse complement strand
CTGTTCAACTTACCATTAGCCAATACCAAACATTGTTCATCTAACCATTAGACAATACCAAACACTGTTCATCGAACCATTAGCCAATACCTAACATTGTTCATCTAACCATTAGTCAATACCAAACATTGTTCATCTAACCATTAGCCAATACCAAACATTGTTCATCTGACCATTAGGCAATACCAAACACTGTTCAACTAACCATTAACCAATACCAAACATTGTTCATCTAACCATTAGGCAATACCAAACACTGTTCATCTAACCATTAGCCAATACCTAACATTGTTCATCTAACCATAAGCCAATACCAAACATTGTTCATCTCACCATCAGCCATAACCGAACATTGTTACTATTTTATGAGAAACATTATTCATCTAACCATTAGCCAATAGCAAACATTATTAATCTAACCATTAGCCAATACCAAACATTGTTCATCTCAACATTAGCCATAACCGAACATTGTTACTATTTTATGAGAAACATTATTCATCTAACCATTAGCCAATATCACACATTATTAATCTAACCAATAGCCAATACCAAACATTGTTCATCTAACCATTAGGCAATATCCGTATTGGCTAATGGTTAGATGAACAATGTTTGGTATTGGCTAATGGTTAGATGAACAGTGTTTAAACATTGTTCATTAACCATTTGCCAATACCAAACATTGTTCATCTAACCATTAGGCAATACCAAACACTGTTCATCTAACCATTAGCCAATACCAAACATTGTTCATCTAACCATTAGGCAATACCTAACATTAATCATCTAACCATTAGTCAATACCAAACACTATTCGACTATCCATTAGGCAATACCAAACACTTTTCATCTAACCATTTGCCAATACCTAACATTGTTC
>NW_013794912.1:0-584 GCF_000517525.1 Limulus polyphemus | reverse complement strand
CACTGCTTCCTCAAGCTTTGGACTTCCTTGGGGATGTTCTTTTATCCTACCCCAAATTATCTTCTCTGACATAGGGCTTATTGTAGTTGACTTAAGTGCTGTAACATGCAAATCAACAGATGCAGCAACACTTACTGAAATTTGTTGTTGTTTCCAATTGTCATTTTATCGAAGTTAACTACACACTTCCTCGGTAGTAAATAGTCCAATCCTAATATGCATTGGTCTTCAATGTCAGCCAAGTATACTTTCTGTCTGTTCTTCATGCCCATGAGCTCAAAAGTTATCCACACTGGTTCCCACAACCTTGCATAATGTCCTGTCACACCATTGAGCTTCTGTTGCCAGATATACTGCTTTCTGCTCCTCTGTCCATCCGTTCATTTCTGCCAGTAGCTCGAATTGTGCTCTATATGCTTCCCACGGTGCCTTCCCATCGAATTCCTGTGGCTTCCTTCGCACTGGATCACTCCTATTACTGACATTCATATCTGGGATGTGACTTCTAACGGGACTGAATATGTCTGCATTAGGGTTTAGCTGCAGGGTCTGGAAGGGGCTTGTCATTGTCTGGGGCTGATTAA
>NW_013794911.1:0-581 GCF_000517525.1 Limulus polyphemus | reverse complement strand
ACACAAGATTTAACGATACAGTAAACTATCATAACAAGTCATAAGATTTAATGATACTGTGTACTATCAATAACAAGCCACAAGATTTAACAATACTGTGTCCTGTCACTAAGAAGATACAGGATTTATCAATAATGTGTACTGTCAATAAGAAGACACAAGATTTAACAATACTGTGTACTGTCAATAAGAAGATACAGGATTTATCAATACTGTGTACTGTCAATAAGAAAACACAATATTTAACAATACTGTGTCATGTCAATAAGAAGATTCAGGATTTATCAATACTGTGTACTGTCAATAAGAAGACAAAACATTTAACAATACTATGTAATGTCAATAAGAAGACACAAAATTTAACAATATAGTATCCTGTCAATAAGAAGATAAAGGATTTATCAATGCTGTGTACTTTCAATAAGAAGACACGAGATTTAACAATACTGTGTCCTGTCAATAAGAAGATACAGGATTTATCAATACTGTGTACTGTCAATAAGAAGATACAGTATTTAACAATACTGTGTCCTGTCAATAAGATGAAAAAGGATTTATCAATAATGTGTACTGTCAATAAG
>NW_013794910.1:0-585 GCF_000517525.1 Limulus polyphemus | reverse complement strand
CTACACATTATTGTTAAATCTTGTGTTTTCTTACTGACAGTACACATTATCGTCGAATATTGTCTCTTCTTATTGACAGTACACAGTATCGTTAAATCTTGTGTCTTCTTATTGAAAGTACACAGTATCGTTAGATCTTGTGACTTCTTATTGACAGTACACAGTATCGTTAAATCGTGTGACTTCTTATTGACAGTACACAGTATCGTTAAATCTTGTGACTTCTTATTGACAGTACACAGTATCGTTAAATCTTGTGTCTTCTTATTGACAGTACACAATATCGTTAAATCTTGTGTCTTCTTAATGACAGTACATAGTATCGTTAAATCTTGTGTCTTCTTATTGACAATACACAGTATAGTTAAATCTTGTGTCTCCTTATTGATAGTGCACAGTATCGTTAAATTTTGTGTCTTCTTATTGACAGTACACAGTATCGTTAAATCTTCTGTCTTCTTATTGACAGGACACATTATTGTTAATTCTTGTGTTTTCTTACTGACAGTACACATTATCGTCGAATATTGTCTCTTCTTATTGACAGTACACAGTATCGTTAAATCTTGTGTCTTCTTATTGAAA
>NW_013794909.1:0-979 GCF_000517525.1 Limulus polyphemus | reverse complement strand
AAGAAGACAAAAGATTTAACGATACTGTGTATTGTCAATAAGAAACACAAGATTTAACGATACTGTGTACTTTCAATAAGAAGACATAAGATTTAACAATACTGTGTACTGTCAGTAAGAAAACACAAGATTTAACAATAATGTGTCTGTCAATAAGAACTTGTGTCCCACAGTATTGTTAAATCTTATGTCTTCTTATTGAAAGTACACAGTATCGTTAAATTGTTTTCTTACTGACAGTAGCCTCTTATTGACAGGACACATTATTGTTAAATCTTACACAAGATTTAACGATATTGTGTACTGTCAATAAGAAGACACAAGATTTAACGATACTGTGTACTGTTAGTAAGAAAACACAAGATTTAACAATAATGTGTCCTGTCAATAAGAAGACACAAGATTTAACGATACTGTGTACTGCCAATAAGAAGACACAAGATTTGACGATACTTTGTACTGTCAATAAAAAGACACAAGATTTAACGATACTGTGTACTGTCAATAAGAAGACACAAGATTTAACGATACTGTGTACTGTCAATAAGAAGACACAATATTCAATGATAATGTGTACTGTCAGTAAGAAAACACAAGATTTAACAATAATGTGTCCTGTCAATAAGAATACACTAGATTTAACGATACTGTGTACTGTCAATAAGAAGACACAAGATTTAACAATAATGTGTCCTGTCAATAAGAAGACAGAAGATTTAACGATACTGTGTACTGTCAATAAGAAGACACAAGATTTAACGATACTGTGTACTGTCAATAAGAAGACACAAGATTTAACAATACTGTGTACTGCCAATAAGAAGACACAAGATTTGACGATAATGTGTACTATCAGTAAGAAAACACAAGATTTAACAATAATGTGTCCTGTCAATAAGAAGACACAAGATTTTACGATACTGTGTACTGTCAATAAGAAGACACAAGATTTAACTAAACTGTGTACTGTCAATAAGAA
>NW_013794908.1:0-585 GCF_000517525.1 Limulus polyphemus | reverse complement strand
TTACAGAGAGGTTTGAGGGACTTTGCTGGCACTGTAACAAACCTAGGGCATAAGAGAGCTCAATGCCGACACCTTCAACACAGGGAAGATGCCATGGCATGAAAGACTGCTACCCAGAAAGGCTGTTGGAACTGTGGAGAGCAAGGACATATGAGGAGCCCATGTAAGAAGAATACTACCAGTAAGTCAGTCTCGGGGATACCAGTAGTGGTTGGTGTTGAGAAACGCCTACCAAACCCCATTGTGAAAGTGCCAACAGCTAAGTGTAAAATGGCAAGAACACATAGTGTCTACGTGACAGGAAAGCTGGATGGCCAAAGGTGCAACTTTGTCATAGATTCTGCATCTCAGCAAACCCTTGAGAGTATCGAGGTGCTAGATCATAAGGGAGTACCAGAAACTATACAGAAACTCTGTGGTGTGACAGGACATTATGCAAGGTTGTGGGGACCAGTGTGGGTAACTATTGAGCTCATGGCCTTAAAGGACAAACACAAAGTATACTTGCCTGACATTGAAGACCAATGCATACTAGGGTTGGACTACTTACAACTGAGGAAATGTGTAGTTAACTTCGATAAAATG
>NW_013794907.1:0-683 GCF_000517525.1 Limulus polyphemus | reverse complement strand
ATTTTTATTTAACACGTTTAAATTTCTACGTTTTGAATAAAACTAACATTTAAAAAATTATAGTAGTATTCGGCATTTCCGTGCTGGAAGGATGCTGCCTCAATAATGGGTTGCCAGGTGAAGAGAGATCAAAGGATGTCTTTTGAATGTTAATGACTATTACGAAATATGCAAAATGACCTAGGGTTTGACCGTTAGATAACAGGCGTGACTGTCATAAGGAGAGGAGGCAATGACGTCATAGTTCCATAAAGTTGCCTCACAGGGTATCTTAGGGGAGCATTAACATCATGGTTCCACAAAAGAGGGCGTGTTTGTTGGTGACATCGCTAGTAAATCATCAGATGATATAATTACGTCATCAACAGTGTAGTTTTCACTTCTACAGGTAACTATATATAATAAAAGTTATTTAATAGTTTACATGTAAAACAGATATTTGAACAAGACAGTTAATATAGCTGATCGTGTTTTCATTTAATAATTTCTCAAACTACCTTAATGCGGGCTTGTACAAAGTATCGGTTATGTTATAATCGTTGTCTCGTTAAAATAATAGTCTTACTTGTAAAGTATTCAAAACTTTTATGACACATGGAAATTAATAATACTTTACAAGTAAGACTATTATTTTAACGAGACAACGATTATAACATAACTGATACTTTGTACAAGCCCGCATT
>NW_013794906.1:0-620 GCF_000517525.1 Limulus polyphemus | reverse complement strand
GTGATGGGGATTCGAACCCGTGTTCCGCAGATTGCGAGTCGAGCAACCTAACCACCTGGCCATGCCGGATCCCAGATTCTATGACTGGAGGAACAAAAACTTGTTCATGCAAGCCACAGATGTACGATATTCAAAACTGAGAGAGCTACACGCAGCTTTTCCTATGACTTCTTTACATTATTTCCATTTTCCAAGCAGTGAAGCTCGACAAGGAACACATGGTAAAGAAATATCAATAAAATATATTCCATATTACACGCAGATGGTTTCCTTTGTGTCAGTAATGATTGCAAAATTATTTTCTCAGCAGATCCAAATCACCTTATGGACATGTTTATCAATTACCAAAAATACACTGGTAAGAGTGAGATGATGTCCAGCTTAAACCTTTGTCATGACATTTCCAGAATGCAAAAGACATTGAGTAGAAGTTTGATACAACAAAATGTGCTGATGGCTTTGTTATGTCACCATTTCCAATTGATATAAGTAGAGGCCTTGTACAAAGACACATTACCAGATGAGAAACCTTCACGAAGGAAAATGTACATAACTATGCAGAAGCATTACAGGACGTTGGCATTTGGGCTAAATTTGGTAAACGTAAAAAGGTCAATTAT
>NW_013794905.1:0-846 GCF_000517525.1 Limulus polyphemus | reverse complement strand
TATTATAACACAGATGTAGTACTAGTGAATATATATGTTAGAACACAGATGTAGTTCTAGTGAACATATATATTATAACACAGATGTAGTAATAGTTGTTATGTATGTTATAACATATATATATTCACTAGTACTACATCTTTCTTATAACATATATATTCACTAGTACTACATCTGCTTTAAACATATATGTTCACTAGTACTACATCAATGTTATAACATATACAGTCACTAGTACTACATCTGTGTTATAACATATATATTCACTAGTACTACATCCGTGTTATAACATATATATTCATTAGTACTACGTCTGTGTTATAACATATATATTCACTAGTAATACATCTGTGTTATAACATACATAAGAACTATTACTACGTCTGTTTTGTAACATATATATTCACTAGTACTACATCTGTGTTATGACATATAAGTTCACTAGTACTACATCTGTGTTATAACATATAAGTTCACTAGTACTACATCTGTGTTATAACACATATATTCACTAGTACTACATGTGTTTTATAACATATATGTTCACCAAAACTACATCTGTGTTATAACATATATGTTCACTAGCACTACATCTTTTTTATAACATATATGTTCACTAGTACTACATCTGGGTTGTAACATATATTCACTAGTACTACATCTGTGTTATAACAGATATACTCTCTAGTACTACTTCTTTTCACTAGTACTACATCTGTGTTATAACATATATGTTATAACACAGATGTAGTAATAGTTGTTATGTATGTTATAACACAGATGTAGTACTGGTGAACTTATATGTTATAACACAGATGTAGTACTAGTGGATATATATGTTATAAC
>NW_013794904.1:0-1054 GCF_000517525.1 Limulus polyphemus | reverse complement strand
CAATGCTGGAACCTTCAAAACAGGGGAGGTGCCACAGCAGGAAAGGCTGGTATCCAGAAAGGTTGTTGGAACTGTGGAAAGCACGGACATTTGAGGAGCCAGTGTAGGAGGAATATTACCAACAAGTCGGCTTCAAGGAGACCAGTAGTGGTTGGTGTTGAGCGACGCCCACCAACCCCCATCATGAAAGTCCCAACAGCTAGGTGTAAACCGCATTCATCTTCAATGTCAGCCAAATATACTTCCTGTCTGTCCTTTATGCCCATGAGCGCAATAGTCACCCACACTGGTCCCCACAATCTTGTAGAATGTCCTGTCACACCATAAAGCTTCTCTATGGCTTCTGGTACTCCTTCGTGATTTAACACCTTGATGCTCACAAGGGTTTGCTGAGACGCAGAGTCTATGACAAAGTTGCACCTTTGGCCATCCAGCTTTTCTGTCACATAGACACTGTGTGTGCTTGGCATTATTAGGATTAGACTATCTACTACCAAGGAAGTTTGTAATTGATTTTGATAAAATGATGTTTGGGAATAACGAAGGCCAAGTTCCGGTAACTGTTAAAAGAGAGGTTGAACTAATTAGGTGCCATCAAGGTGAAGTCAAAGTGACTGAAGAAGTTGATGATGACGAAGTGGAACCAGGTATAGATATTAAAGCAGAGCAGTAGAAAGACCAGGATTTGAAGTCAATGATTGATTTCCTAAAAGCAAGTGTTTTGCACCCTGCTTGGGAGAAGGTGTCTAGTCTAAGCCATGTGATAAAGCACTATTGGGCGCAATGGGACCAGTTGAAGCTGGAAAATGGTATTCTTGTCCGGAGATGGGAAACTACAGATGGGAAATTGACGACTTGGCAAACAGTTATACCAAGGAAGTTACGGGAAGTTGAGCTGCGTCAATCCCATGATAAGTTAACAGGAGGACATTTCGGAATTAGGAAGACATTGAGCCATCTACAACAAAGATTTTACTGGATAGGTATGAGGCGAGATGTGGAAGAATGGTGCAGGTCATGCAGTACATGTAGTGCTGAAAAGGGACCCAAGCAT
>NW_013794903.1:0-585 GCF_000517525.1 Limulus polyphemus | reverse complement strand
GATAGTGTTACGTCTCTGGTCGTTTGTTAATTTTCCGTAGAAATTCTTTCCGAGAAACTTCTGCGATGCAAGTCCTTTCTTAAATAAAACTAGTTTATTGTTTCTCAATTCAACATTTCAATACACTTAATTTCCACAGTCAATTTAACTTAAACACACGCTATAATTCACAACAACTCACACACTTTACTTACGGTCACTCTCGCACACTTCACTCAATTAACTGTGTCTATATCTTCAATCTCTCTATCTCCAGTTCCGATTAATCCCCTCCCGCTTTGATTGTCGAGCTTATATATTAGAATACACCAAGTCTGGCAAACACTCGAGCCTTTACAAACCTTCTAGATACTCATTACGTGTTACCAACGTCACGTGACTTCCGCTGTCGTAACAATAAGATTGATGTATCATCTATTTTCGTGTTCAATGGTAATTAAGAGTGGACATAGCTTATAGATGTGGTAGGTAGAAGTAGTTTATCTGCAGATTAGTACGTTTTATTTTTCGAACGGGGTGATCAACATTTGGAATATATTACCTTCTGACGTAGTAGACACAATAGGATTGGGAAAGTTCAAGGAC
>NW_013794902.1:0-256 GCF_000517525.1 Limulus polyphemus | reverse complement strand
ACTACTGCTATGCAGGAAGTTCAAAATTTTAGATCCTTGTGTGAACAAAACTAATCACTGATTCTAAATTGATGAAAATCTATGGTGAAAAATATGTATATCTATATCTTTGGGTACTGTTCTCGTATTACATGCTAAAACTATTTGTTACTTTTAAGGCCATTAGTTTTCATTGTTAAAATATGTGAAAAATTTCAACCACATCACTGTGATACAATAACCTCCTATCAAATTTATATAATGCTTATTTAAAGTA
>NW_013794901.1:0-753 GCF_000517525.1 Limulus polyphemus | reverse complement strand
GCGGTATTTTTAGTCTTACTTACACTATATTTTAATGACTTTCATAATGGTATTTTTAATCCTTCTTAAACTTTATTTTGTCGACTGTTATAAAGGTCTTTTAGTTTTCCTTCCACTAGATTTTGTTGACATTGATATGGGTCGTTTTTGTCAGTTTTCAAGTATATTTGGTCGACTGTTATAACGGACTTTTGGTCTTTCTTCCTCTAGATTTTGTTGACATTGATAAGGTTCCTTTTAGTTTGTTTTCCACTAGATATTTTTTACTTTGAAAATATGTTTTTAGTTTTCGTCCACTCTTTTTTGTCGACTTTCATAACAGTCTTTTTAGGCCTTTCTAGACTAGATATTTTCGACTTTGATAGCGGTATTTTTAGTTTTCTTAAACTATATTTTAATGACTTTCATAATGGTATTTTTAATCCTTCTTAAACTATATTTTGTCGACAGTTATAAAGGTCTTTTAGTCTTCCATCCACTAGATTTTGTTAACATTGATTTGGGTCATTTTAGTCAGTTTTCCACTATATTTGGTCGACTGTTATAACGGACTTTTGGTCTTCCTTCCTACAGTTTTTGTTGACATTGATAAGGGTCCTTTTAGTCAGTTTTTCACTAGAAATTTTTGACTTTGAAAACGTGTTATTAGTTTTCTTCCACTCGATTTTTTCGACTTTCATAACTGTCTTTTTAGGCCTTCTTAGACTAGATGTTTTCGACTTTGATAGAGGTATCTTTAGTGTTTCTTACGCT
>NW_013794900.1:0-733 GCF_000517525.1 Limulus polyphemus | reverse complement strand
GCAGTCTCTTATCGACTCCTGTGGCACATAGAGAAACTCATTCATGAAGCAGTTCTCTTATCGACTCCTGTGGCACATAGAGAAACTCATTCAGTGAAGCAGTTCTCTTATCGACTCCTGTGGCACATAGAGAAACTCATTCAGTGAATCAATTCTCTTATCGACTTCTGTGGCACATAGAGAAACTCAACTCGAGAGAGTGAAGCAGTTCCTTCACCAGTTACTATGATGCAGGAATATATCAAACAATTATATATGATGTAAAATAATTCTATTAAGGGTTCATCGTACTGTTAGTCCATATTATTAAATAATGTTTTCATATTTAAATCATAAGCTCTGTGGTTGTAGTTAGCACAAACCAGCTAACAATGTTTTAAACGTAATATAATATTTTTTATATATTTCATTTATTGCCAACAGTAGATCAGAGGATTTTTCACGTAAATCACCAGAAAAATGTCATTAATATTTAAATACTCTTTATTATGTCTATTATATATCTCCAGAACCACCTGATCCACCGAGAGAAGTCCACGTCATAGCCACCACTAGTCGCACAGCTAGAATCCAGTGGGATCCACCATTTAACGGAAATAGTCCTATCACGAGTTATAACGTTCATTGGCAATCAGCCAAAAATACATCTTCGTCTGAAGGTAACAAGTTCGTTTTCCTTCTCGTCAAGATGAATAATATGTAAATTGATTTTCGGCTTATCTTTTAACAACCA
>NW_013794899.1:0-343 GCF_000517525.1 Limulus polyphemus | reverse complement strand
GAAATCATCAACGAGCCAACAAGACCTGACCTCAGGAATAGGTAAAATGCTCAGATGTTTACAAGTAAATATTCAAGGTGGCTTAAATACAAAAAAATACGAACTTTTTAACCTTAGTACCAAATTAAACTGACACTTCATTGTACTTAATGAAACCCTACAAAATTGTTTTATAATTGGAAGGATTATACTTGTTTGACGAATTTTGGGGAGGTATATTTTAAAATCTTTTTTATGTAATAGCCTGATGCTGCGTGTGTCTGATTTTTTGGAAATTGAAAAAAACATTAATAGCAACAACGGATACATATTTTGTTACATACGACCGCCTAACCACGCAAGG
>NW_013794898.1:0-586 GCF_000517525.1 Limulus polyphemus | reverse complement strand
TTGTTCACTTTATGTTATTCAGTACCTGTAAAACAGCTTTTATAAACTAAATTAAACTGTTTCTTGTAGCTAATTCCATATTTTAGTAACCTTTCCATTATACTTGAATTGTTTATCGTGTTTTATATCTTTGAAATGTGCTCATTTAATTGGTAGATATTAAAACAAGTTTGTTTAACCCGATGACTACCGGTACTAACTTTATTAGTAGGCAATGCAAGTGTGAGGGCAAAATCATTTGTGAATTGAAAAAAATGATAGACTTATCTTTTAATGGATTTCTGATTTTATTTTTATAAATAGTAGCATAACATTCAATTATTTGTACAAAATTGTATTATTTAATGAAGTTTAAAGAAGAATTTAATGAAAAAATTCCTAAAATACGTTTTAGACTGTAAATAAGCGCCCTCTAAGAAGAAATGTTTTTTTCAAAAATTTTGTTAAGATATTTTCTTTCACCTCAGCACTCTATGCACCTCTATGATTGGTATCTAAACCTTTTTCTAGTCTGTTTTCTATATAAAACTGCGTCTGGGCGTGCTAAACCTCAGTTGTAAAACTTTTAGCGAATCCTAGTCTAAAG
>NW_013794897.1:0-585 GCF_000517525.1 Limulus polyphemus | reverse complement strand
GTGTATGTGGATATACATGCATATCAAAGCATGTAAGTGGATATACATGCATATCAAAGTGTGTTACTGAGATGTGGATATACATGCATATCAAAGCGCGTAAGTGGATATACATGCATATCAAAGCGTGTAAGTGGATATACATGCATATCAAAGTGTGTAAGTGGATATACATGCATATCAAAGTGTTACTGAGATGTGGATATACATGCATATCAAAGCGTGTAAGTGGATATACATGCATATCAAAGTGTGTTACTGAGATGTGGATATACATGCATATCAAAGCGTGTAAGTGGATATACATGCATATCAAAGCGTGTAAGTGGATATACATGCATATCAAAGTGTGTTACTGAGATGTGGATATACATGCATATCAAAGCGTGTAAGTGGATATACATGCATATCAAAGCGTGTAAGTGGATATACATGCATATCAAAGCGTGTAAGTGGATATACACGCATATCAAAGCGTGTAAGTGGATATACACGCATATCAAAGCGTGTAAGTGGATATACACGCATATCAAAGCGTGTAAGTGGATATACACGCATATCAAAGCGTGTAAGTGGATATACATG
>NW_013794896.1:0-584 GCF_000517525.1 Limulus polyphemus | reverse complement strand
CTATGGTATTGATGCAGTAATTTATGATTTTTTAGTTATTCAAATGTATATATAAAACCTAAAAAAAATATATTTTGTTTCATATCCTCCATGTGCAAAATTTTTAAAGACTTGGCAGCCTTCATCAAGCAGCAACCGAGTACAAAGGTCGTAACATGTAGAGATAATTGTTTGCTTTACTTCTTTATTTACTGTTCTATGTTTTAGGAAAAATAACTAAGAACTTATTTCAAAATAGCAATAATCTATATACATATATAATGTATAGTAATTGAAATGTGACTGTATTTTACAAAATACTAGTCGACTAAAACACAGCCAAGACAAGTTACTTTGTACAGACCAAAGGTCACCTTTATGTTATTTGATACAGTAACATGAGTGCACATGAGCTGCGTTGTTATAACTTCTGAAAGGTCAATATAATAAAAAAAAATATATATATATATATATATATATATTTATAAATGTATGTTATGAGATTTAAGCTGGTTAGTCTAAACATTTATGTTTTCGTGTTATAATTTATGTTAATTCTAGAATCAAATATGCATAATTTATGTTTATTTCCTAATTTTTTATGG
>NW_013794895.1:0-584 GCF_000517525.1 Limulus polyphemus | reverse complement strand
GCCAATGAGACGGAGACCAGTACGGAAGAAGATACGTCCCGTAAAATTAAGTCTTTGTTGAATTGTAATTTTGTCTTTGTAATTCTGTACAGTTAATTAAGTTATTGTTAATTGTTATTGGTTTATTGTATGTGGTTATTGTTCGGGACGAACAATATTAAGGAGTGGGCAGTGTTACTTCATCGAGATCACATGACTACAGTGACGCCACGTTTCTAGAACTATCCCGTATCTTGGCGAATGCTCTAGTATTTGCTAGATATAGGGTAGGCTGGTATATAAAAGAGGGGAAGGTAATGTGTGTGTAGATAGTGAGTAATTGATCTGCAGTCAGAAGTATTATTGAGCACGTTCGTTGTTATAGCGTTTGTTTAGCGCGATTGTTGAAGCTGAGTGTATCGGTAAAGTTATATTCGGAAGGAATAAACCAGTTTTATTAAGTAAAGAACTTGTGCTCCTAAAGTTTTGTCGGAACGAAGTTACGAAAAGTTAATTAACAAACGGAGACGTAACAATAGTAACCAGATTTGTATACTCTTGAGATGTATAACCTTTCTATATAGATCAATGTTGAGGATATATCT
>NW_013794894.1:0-599 GCF_000517525.1 Limulus polyphemus | reverse complement strand
AAGTCTGGTTTGACGTTGTTCAGAAGTTTCTTGTTGTCTATAATCCAGCTTGCCTTGATGATTCTGACTGAACTCTGGCTTTGTGCTGTTCAACAGTTTCTTGCTGACTTTGAGTAGCCTGCCTTTCAGCTTGAGCTCGAAGTCTAACTTTACGTTGTTCCAAAGTCTCTTCCTGTATTTGAGCAGCCTGTCTTGCAGCTTGTGCTTGAAGTCTTTGATTGCGTTCTTCTTCTGTTTCAGCTGCTCTTTGTGCTTGCATTCTTTTAGCGGCAGAATACTTTACTTAGAATCGGCGTTTCTTGGGGGGCATAATCACCTGTATCACTAAACAATAATTTGCAATTCACAAAGTTACTAAATCACTTTTGAAACCACTTAGAACTATTTAAAGAAAGCTGTTTTTGGAAATACTGAATTGACAGCAAGGTGTTCTGAGTGTCTCCCGCCATAACGCTTTCTATGTGCTTTCTTAAGAAAGCAGCTAAAAACCGGCTTTCAATACCCGTGGTGGGCACAGCACAGACAGCCCACTGTGTAACTTTGCGCTTAACTACAAACAAACAACTTAAAACAGCATGGTAATAATTGTTATCAAACAT
>NW_013794893.1:0-1802 GCF_000517525.1 Limulus polyphemus | reverse complement strand
ACTTGGCAAGTTAAGTTTAAGTAACTTTACAGGAGAATGACATGTGACAAGTCAAGTTTAAGTAACTTTACAGTAGAGAAAGTTACTTAAACTTGACTTGTCACATGTCATTCTCCTGTAAATTTAAGTAAACCTAACTTTTCACATGTAACTCTACTGTAAAGTTATATAAACCTATCTTGTCACATGTCACTCTCCTGTAAAGTTACTTAAACTTGACTTGTGACATGTCATTCTCCTGTAAAGTTACATAAACTTGACTTGTCACACGTAACTCTCCTGTAAAGTTACATAAACTTAACTTGCCACATGTCATTTTCCTGTAAAGTTACTTAAACTTGACTTGTCACTTGTCATTCTCCTGAAAAGTTAAGTAAACCTAACTTTTCACATGTTAGCCACATGTCATTTTCCTGTATATTAAGTTTATGTAACTTTACAGGAGAGTTACGTGTGACAAGTCAAGTTTATGTAACTTTACAGGAGAATGACATGTCACAAGTCAAGTTTAAGTAACTTTACAGGAGAGTGACATGTAACAAGATAGGTTTATATAACTTTAGAGGAGAATGACATGTGACAAGTCAAGTTTAAGTAACTTTACAGGAGAGTTCCGTGTGACAAGCAAGTTTAAGTAACTTTACTGGAGAATGACATGTGGCAAGTTAAGTTAATGTAACTTTACAGGAGAGTGACATGTGACAAGTGAAGTTTATGTAACTTTAAAGGAGAGTGACATGTGACAAGTCAAGTTTATGTAACTTAAAGTAGAGTTACATGTGACAAGTTAGGTTTATTTAACTTTACTATAGAACGACATGTGACAAGTTAAGTTTAAGTAACTTTACAGGAGAATGACATGTAGCAAGTTAAGTTTAAGTAACTTTACAGGAGAATGACATTTGACAAGTTAGGTTTATGTAACTTTACAGGAAAATGACATGTGACATGTCAAGTTTAAGTAACTCTAAAGGAGAATGACATGTGGCAAGTTAAGTTTAAGTAACCTTACATGAGAATGACATGTGGCAAGCTAGGTTTTTGTAACTTTACAGGAGAATGACATGTGACAAGTAGGTTTAAGTAACTTTACAGAAGAATGACATGTGACAAGTCAAGTTTATGTAACCTTACAGGAGAGTTACATGTGACAAGTTAAGTTGATGTAACTTTACAGGAGAGTGACATGTGACAAGTGAAGTTTATGTAACTTTATAGGAGAGTTACGTGTGACAAGTTAAGTTTATGTAACTTTACAGGAGAGTGACATGTGAAAAGTGAAGTTTATGTAACTTTACAGTGGAGTTACATGTGAAGAGTTAGGTTTATGTAAGTTTACAGGAGAATGACAAGTGACAAGTCAAGTTTAAGTAACTTTACAGGCCTGTAAAGTTACTTAAACTTGACTTGTCACTTGTCATTCTCTTGCAACATGTCATTCTCTTGCCACATGTCATTCTCCTGTAAAGTTACATAAACTTGACTTGTCACATGTCTGTAACTTTACAGGAGAGTTACATGTGACAAGTCAAGTTTAAGTAACTTTACAGGATAATGACATGTGACAAGTTAGTGTAACTTTACAGGAGAGTTACGTATGACAAGTCAAAATTATGTAACTTTACAGGAGAATGACATATCACAAGTCAAGTTTAAGTAAATTTACAGGAGAATGACATGTGGCAAGTTAAGTTTATGTAACTTTACAGTAGAGTTACATGTGACAAGTTAGGTTTCTTTAACCTTACTGTAGAACGACATATCACAAGTCAAGTTTAAGTAAATTTACACTAGAATGACAA
>NW_013794892.1:0-584 GCF_000517525.1 Limulus polyphemus | reverse complement strand
TTTATTTATTAAAAAAAAACAAATTATATATATATATATAGGGGCCCGGCCTAAAGAGTGGCCCAGCTGACCATTAAATCTGCCCCTGCCAACACGCCGGCTACTATATAGCCGAATTGTGGGATTTGACCGTCGTTATCATAACGCACTTACGGTCTCAATATTGAGAACACGTTTTTTTGTTTTTTTTAGTAATGGGGCGCGAAATATTTCAGATTATGCATATGATGTATATCGAAAGCTGTTTGTAAAATAAAGTATGACTAACTTGATAAATCGGAGCCTGAGCTTTGGTAAGCTATTGCAGTGGGTTAGTCTTTCATAAGCAGCCAACTATCATTCGAAAATTCTCGCTAGCGAGAACAAGTTGTTCTTATTTTTAAGTAGCATATTGGCTACATCGGGAATGTTTATAAATATGTAATATAAAACTGATTAATATTGTTACGTCTCTGTTCGTTTGTTAATTTTCCGTAGAAATTCTTTCCCAGAAACTTCAGCGATACAAATCCATGACTTAAATAAAACTACTTTATTTTTTCTCAATTCAACTTTGCAATACACTTAATTTCCACAGTCACTTT
>NW_013794891.1:0-612 GCF_000517525.1 Limulus polyphemus | reverse complement strand
TTACCTATAACACATACACAGTATTACATCCTGTCATATCTATCTCAATTACGAAGCTCAATGACCTTTTATGGTTTAATATCGTACGTTTCGTGTGACCAAACTGTGACATCTTAAACTGAGACCCTTAGACATAACAAAGTGTTTTCAATTTGTAGTTAAGAACATTATACAATCAAGCGTTATACAGTATTTATTTTCAACCTGTAGGAGAGTATGTAAGGGTAAAACTGAACATAAACAACCGAAGTTCGTTGGGTTGTTCTTCATAGCAACCATTATCATATTTACTTTGCCCCCCCCCCCAGTGGCACAGCGGTATGTCTGCGGACTTACAACGCTGGAAACCGGGTTTCGATACCCATGGTGGGCAGAGCACAGATAGCCCATTGTGTAGCTTTGTGCTTAACTTCAAACAAACAAACATGCTTACACTCAAGACACTTTAGTAATGGTATTGTGTGTCACCACACACATATATTTCCACTCAAGACACTTTAATAATGGTCTACAGGGTCACCACACATATATTGCCACTCAAGACACTTTAGTAATGGTATTGTGTGTCACCACACACATATTTTTCCACTCAAGACACTTTAACCATGGTCT
>NW_013794890.1:0-600 GCF_000517525.1 Limulus polyphemus | reverse complement strand
AAAGAGGGTGACAAACGTGACGGACAATAATGTGTGTGTAGATAGTGAGTAATTGAACTGCAGTCACAGGGTATTGTTGAAGTTAACGTTTGTTCGTTATAGTGTTTGTTTTAGCGCGAATATTGAAATTAAGTGTATCGTAAAGTTGTATTCGGAAAGAATAAACCAGTTTTATTAAGTAAGGACTTGTGTCGCTAAAGTTTCGTCGGAACGAAGTTACGGAAAGTTAATTAACAAACGGAGACGTAACATCCTGAAGTTCACCATAGTGAGTGTAGGGGCAATGGACTAAGAGTCATGTTGGGCAAATAGCAGTCGTTATGTTGCTTAGTTGATCTTGTCCAAGCTGTCTAGTTTACAAACCAGTTATCCAATGTTAAAAAAAATTGTGGACAATTGAAAATGTGCTGCCTCTTATGTCTGTATTTGAACAGTTATGACAGTCAGTGTGTCTCTCAAAATATGAGCTCCTTCTTGTGCCTGTATTTGAACAGTTATGACAAACATGTGTCCTCCAGAAAATGGGCTCCTTCTTGTGCCTGTATTTGAACAGTTATGACAGACTGTGTCTTCCAGAAAATGAGCTGCTTCTTGTGTCTG
>NW_013794889.1:0-796 GCF_000517525.1 Limulus polyphemus | reverse complement strand
AAATTAAAATAAAAAAAAAACAACAACCAAAAAGCAACCAGATAAAACTAACTATATGACGATTACGCCACGACAAAAGCACTTAGTCAGAGACTATATATGACGATTACGCCACGACAAAATCACTTAGTCAGAGACTACAAGCTGCAGATAACTCTGTTGAACAAGTTACGAAAACTAAATCAAGAAATTTATTTCTTGACGAAACATTAACATGGATTTCTCGTCTTCGAATAATAAAATGTCAAACTGAACGTAATGTTGGTATTACTCGCTGAAGCTTAAGCCTAACCTTTCGACAAAGCCTTTAGGAATGATATGTTGTTCATTTATCTTATTTCATTACAAATACCGAGTTGTGAAACAACCAGTAAGAACACCGTACAACTGTAATACTACTCTTTTGTTTATTTCTAGCCAACCCATACTTTTGGGTCAAAGTTTTTAATATTGTTGTACAATAAATAGAACGAGTTATTAGTCTGACGCCTTTTCAAATTATTTTGTTCTAATTAATTAAGTTAATGATTGTCGTATAAGTTCAGAAGAACAACATTACATATGCATGATATTGAATTTTACAATTTTGGACGAAATTAAATATTGAACTACAGTATATATAAATTTTAAAGTTTAATTAAACGAAATCTTACAAATGAATTAGAGCCACCTAAAATTGGGTTAAGGTGAGGGTCGCGGGTTCGAATCCCCGTCACACCGAACATGCCAACCTCCGCCTTTGCCTGGTCCCAAGTCCAGGATGAGAAAGGAGGAGGAGGGTTGGGCGTGGGGCTAG
>NW_013794888.1:0-585 GCF_000517525.1 Limulus polyphemus | reverse complement strand
GGCTAAATATGAGTATGATGGTTATTAATTCGGTAACTATAGTTACACTTAGTTGTTTATGGAGTAGTTGTACCAAGTAAGGCTAAAGATGAGTATGGTGGTTATAAATTCTGTAACTAGAGTTTCACCTATGTGTTCATGGAGTAGTTGTACCAAGTAAAGCAAAAGATGAGTATAATGGTATAAATTCGGTAACTAGAGTTACACTTAGGTGTTCATGGAGTAGTTGTACCAAGTAACGCTAAAGATTAAGTATGGTGGTTATAAATTCGATAACTAGAGTTACACCTAGGTATTCGTGGAGTTGTTGTACCAAATATCGCTACAGATGAGTATGTTGGTTACAAATTCGGTAACTAGAGTTACACTTAGGTGTTCATGGAGTAGTTGTACCAAATAACGCTAAATATGAGTATGGTGGTTATATATTCGGTAACTAGAGTTACACCTAGGTGTTCGTGGAGTTGTTGTACCAAGTAAGGCTAACGATAAGTACGGTGGTTATAAATTAGGTAACTAGAGTTACACCTATGTGTTCAAGGAGTAGTTGTAATAAGTAAGGCTAAAGATGAGTATTGTGGTTAT
>NW_013794887.1:0-588 GCF_000517525.1 Limulus polyphemus | reverse complement strand
CAGACTTGTTATAAAAGGAACTGTAACCAGTGGCGGATTCCTCAAATCGACCACAGATTTGTTATAAAAGGAACTGTAACCAGTGGCGGATTCCTCAAATCGACCACAGACTCGTTATAAAAGGAACTGTAACCAGTGGCAGAGAATAAGAAGAATGTTTATTTGTTTTTTGTAACAATTTGTTTGTGATTTTGTTAGAAAATTTTTAATGTTTGTACAAACTTTTGAATGTTAGATATGGTGTTACTTCTATTACTTTTGTGAAGTGATAGCGTATAGGTGAAAATTAGTTCATTCTAAACTGTGAACTGAAAAAATCAAAACCAGCTTTCGAGAGAAGCAGTATTCGAAGTTAATTATTCACGTCTTATGTAGGTTTATAATAATAGAACGGAGATATTTGGGTTATTATTCATGTCTTATGTAGGTTTATAATAATAGAATGGAGATATCTGGGTTATTATTCACTTCTTATGTAGGTTTATAATAATAGAATGGAGATATTTGGATTATTATTCACGTCTTATGTAGGTTTATGATAATAGAATGGAGATATTTGGGTTATTATTCACGTCTTATGTAGGTTTA
>NW_013794886.1:0-585 GCF_000517525.1 Limulus polyphemus | reverse complement strand
AATACTACACAAGGATATCAGCGTAATTCCAGAATAATACACAAGGATATCAGCGTAATTCCAGAATACTACACAAGGATATCAGTGCAATTCAATAATACTACACAAGGATATCAGTGCCATAGTGGCGCTACAATGTTTATATGGTGATGTTTATGAAATAGTACTTGTTTTAGTATTACAAAGTACGAATCGTTATATTAAATAGAATAATACTTTACAGACTTGATATAAGGAAGAATGGGGATTTAAAAGTACTTTGTCCGTCTCTTTAAACTAAATAACGGAATTGACTGTCACTTTTGCGCAGATATTACAGCTTAAAATGTGAAGCGTTGTCAAAGGCATCATGTCCCGAGTTTTGGGTCTCTCGATCCGCAGCCCTGCAAGTTAATCTGTAAACCTCCTCCTACCCGCGAAGCAAAGAAAGAGACGAAAACACAATTTTAATACAAAATGGTTTAGTAAATGCCTAGTGCTATAAATGATAAGTAAATATCTTGAAATTATCATTTCAGAATTGATGGTATGAAGTGCTGTTCAATAAGTCTGGAGACTTACGACGTGAGAAATCGTGGCATGATT
>NW_013794885.1:0-582 GCF_000517525.1 Limulus polyphemus | reverse complement strand
GTTTTCCAACAGTTGCAGGAAAGTCAACAGCAACTACAGGAAAGTCAACAACAGTAGCAAGAAGTACAAATGGAAAACATTAGTAAATTTAAAAGCGAATTAGATACGTTAAAGGACGATTTATTGTCTTTTACACAAGGAGGATACATTGACCATCGACTTAATCAGCCCCAGACAATGGCAAGCCCCTTCCAGAGCCTGCAGCTAAACCCTAATGCAGACATATTCAGTCCTGTTAGAAGTCACATCCCAGATATGAATGTCAGTACTAGGAGTGATCCAGTATGAAGGAAGCCACAGGAATACGATGGGAAAGCACCGTGGGAAGCATATAGAGCACAGTTTGAGGTACTGGCAGAGATGAATGGATGGACAGAGGAGCAGAAAGCAGTATATCTGACAATGAGCTTGAAGGGACAACCACTGGAAATACTTGGACAGTTTTCAGCAGATGACAGGCACAACTATAGAGCACTGGTGTCGGCTCTAGAACTCAGGTACGGACCCTAAATCAGTCAGAAGTTTACAAGACCAGGTTCAGGACGAGAGTCACGTGATTAGTATCACGCCACGTCCTTCTCG
>NW_013794884.1:0-585 GCF_000517525.1 Limulus polyphemus | reverse complement strand
ACGGGAAATTAACAAACAAGCAGATACACAACAAACTGGTATCAGAAAGTGGAATAAAAGAAAAAAAAGAAGAAGATGGAAACGAGAAGTGGAAAATCAAACTACAGCTTAGCAGATTTGTTGGCAGCAATACAAGAACAGCAAAAGAAACAAGAAGAACGAGAAACGAAACAAGAAGAGAGACTACAGCAGTGGCAAGAAAACCTGCAACAATGGCAGGTCATCAAGTAATACCCATAACAGTGGCTAATTTCTCTAAATGTGAGCAGACATTTAAGGAAGGGGCATTGTTAGGTGTGTGCCAGGAGGTAGAGCCAGTCAATGTCAAGGCAAGAAATACAACCATAAAAAAGAACATCCTCTCCCAGAACATTTAACTGACCTCTATGAAAAGAGAATAGTCCATTTGTCATCATCACATACTCTTCAGGTTAGGGAACTTTTGGCGAATTGTGCAGACATCTTTTCAAAAGGAGATCAGGACCTCGGCTGCACAGACCTAGCAGTGCACAAAATAAACACAGGCAATCATTGTCTAATAAAGATCCCTCTGAGGAGAACAGCTCCAGCAAAGCGACAAGAGAT
>NW_013794883.1:0-969 GCF_000517525.1 Limulus polyphemus | reverse complement strand
TCGACATTGGAAGTTTGTGTAAACTACTCTTAAACTGAGGGTTTTGTATACACCGACATTGGAAGTTTGTGTAAACTACTCTTAAACTGAGGGTTTTGTATACACCGACATTGGAAGTTTGTGTAAACTCTTAAACTGAGGGTTTTGTATACACCGACATTGGATGTTTGTGTAAAATCTGAAACTGAGGGTTTTGCATACACCGACATTGGAAGATTGTGTAAACTCTGAAACTGAGGGTTTTGTATACAACGACATTGGATGTTTGTGTAAACTCTGAAACTGAGGGTTTTGTATACATCAGTTTGAGAGTTTACACAAACTTCCAATGTCGGTGTATACAAAACCCTCAGTTTAAGAGTTTACACAAACTTCCAATGTCGGGGATTTTGTATACACTGACATTGAAAATTTACTGAATGAGAAAAAACAAACATGGGTTGTTCTTTTTAACTAATGCTCAATTCGCCATGAAACTTTGGGTATAGTTTAGAATCTTCTGTGGATGAAACAAACTATGCAGCACGTAAAACATGGGATCTAACGGATGAAACTTATGTCTGTTTGTCAAGTGAAGTTCGAAATGAAGTAAACTTTGAAGAGATTAACTGACCTTCAACTGTTAGCTGACGATGGGTATTAAACAAGAAAGAGGCTCTTCAACAAATCCCAGCTGATAAAACACTCAATAACTATATGGGGCGTTACTTACACTCGATAGAGGGCATTTCTTACCACCCAGTAGGTGAAAGTAAAGATAACGACAATAAATATATGGGGCGTTACTTACACTCGATAGAGGGCATTTCTTACCGCCCAGTAGGTGAAAGTAAAGATAACGACAATAAATATATAGGGCGTTACTTACACTCGATAGAGGGCATTTCTTACCGCCCAGTAGGTGAAAGTAAAGATAACGACAATAAATATATGGGGCGTTACTTACACTCGATAGAGGGCATTTCTTAC
>NW_013794882.1:0-708 GCF_000517525.1 Limulus polyphemus | reverse complement strand
GTTTAACTGTTGTGTAGTGGAACTCATTACTTTGTACCAAGGTATGTCTCTGGTACTTTGTTTAACTGTTGTGTAGTGGAACTCGTTACTTTGTATCAAGGTATGTCTCGGTACTTTGTTAACTGCTTTGTACCAAGGTATGTCTCTGTACTTTGTTTAACTGTTGTGTAGTGGAACTCGTTACTTTGTATCAAGGTATGTCTCGGTACTTTGTTTAACTGTTGTGTAGTGGAACTCATTACTTTGTACCAAGGTATGTCTCTGTACTTTGTTTAACTGTTGTGTAGTGGAACTCGTTTCTTTGTACCAAGGTATGTCTCTGTACTTTGTTTAACTGTTGTGTAGTGGAACTCGTTACTTTGTATCAAGGTATATTAAACATTACAATGCTTTCATATGGAAAATATAAACATTTTTTATTAAGTCTTAAGGTTTGTTAAGCAATGTGTCTCATGTCTATTTTTCTTTGGACAGGCAACATGCAAAGTAATTTTCATTTTAAGATTAAAAATACTTTTATACATCAGAAAATTATCAAGTTTCACATGTGAAATCTTTATAATGTCCAGACAGTTATCAAACATTTCTTAAGAAAAAAACTTTATATTTTATCTGTTATTTTTAGTAATGAATCTCTGTATGGGTTTGGTTGATTTGACCGATCTCGTAACCACTATAAAAAATTGGAATAAACATACATTATGCCTC
>NW_013794881.1:0-583 GCF_000517525.1 Limulus polyphemus | reverse complement strand
ATGCACCAACATGGACTATGACTGGAGAAACACATAAAATATAATTAACTCAAGAGAACAAACAACATGTGATTGGATATTTACAAAATCAGAGTAATGTCGACAATCACGTAGAAGACACAATTGTTTGTAAAGATAATAAACCTCATGTATTTTCTAAATCTTCAAATTTCCTATCCACCACTAAAAGAACTTTGTGTGACAAAATCTGAAAAGGCTGTCCTTAATGTTCTATTTCAAATACAATTAGAATCGTTCTTCTAGTGTTTGATATCGTTATGTCTGCACCATAGCAATTCTTGTCGTCCTAAAAACCTAATATAAATACTGTTCAGAATATAGAAAAAGGAGAGACAAAACACGTAGAACGAAAACTAATTATAAAAAGTGATAGCTAAACCATATAAAAATCGAATAAATATGTACATATAACACGTAAACGACGCAAAAAGAGATTTAGCTGTAAATACACTAAAAACAATTGATACCCCAAAAAACATGCTATAATGTATTTACAGAAATACGTTAAAAGAGATAAGGATAGGAATCACACGCGAAATAATAAACATGTTAAAAACGGAAA
>NW_013794880.1:0-586 GCF_000517525.1 Limulus polyphemus | reverse complement strand
TCCTGTCACCACACACAGTCCTTCTCAGAACATACTAATGATAGCTACAGATTGACAGCTGAAAGATAGTACATAATTAGTAATCATTATCTAATATCAAATTTTAGTAATTAATTACTAATTACACTAAGTTGGTCATAGACCGATTGCCACAACTGTCCTAACCACATCAAAGATTAAATCTCACATTTCTTTCAAGGTATAATTTATAGGGTACATTGAATTGGCCTAGTTGTTTCTTTTTTTTTATCTTTATAAGTTGACATAAATCTAGTTGTTTCTTTTTCATCTTTCACATGCAAACGCTTATCTTACACTTACTAACTTCAAATTACACTAGGCTTAGATCTGGCCTGTATTATTGATGTTTAGTGGTACAATACCACTAAAATGAAGTTTTTTTTTCAAAGTTTAATTTTGTTAATAGGATCAGGTCATGCTATGCTTTTTTTTATTGTCTCTCAATCCAAAAATTGTAAATCTACATCATTAATGTTTACTTTAAATCAGTTATTTCCAACTGATTCAACAGGTGGAAAACAAAAATTTGAAATAAATATTAGACATAGTAATACCAAAAAGCATC
>NW_013794879.1:0-585 GCF_000517525.1 Limulus polyphemus | reverse complement strand
GGGGCATATCTCATTATAATTAGGAATGCAAGTTAATGTTACCAGGAACATGTCATAATAACCAGGAAGACAGATCAATGTTACAAGGAACATGTCTCGTTATAACCAGGAAGACAGAATAATGTTACCAGGAACATGTCATTATATTATGGAAGACAGGTCAATGTTACCAGGAATATGTCTCATTATAATCAGGAAGACAAGTGAAGGTTACCAGGAACATGTCATAATAACCACGAAGTTAGGTCATTGTTACAAGGAACATGTTTCATTATAATCAAAAAGACAGGTCAATGTTACCAGGAACATGTCTCATTATAATCAGGAAGACAGGTCAATGTTACCAGGAACATGTCTCATTATAACCAGGAAGACAAGTCAATGTTACCAGGAACATGTCTCATTGTAATCAGGAAGACAGGTCAACGTTACCAGGAACATGTCTTATTATAATCAGGAAGACAAGTCAATGTTACAAAGAACATGTCTCTTGTAATCAGGAAGACAGGTCAATGTTAACAGGAACATGTTTCATTATAATTAGGAAGACAGGTCAATGTTTTCTGGAAGATGGCTCATTATAAT
>NW_013794878.1:0-1697 GCF_000517525.1 Limulus polyphemus | reverse complement strand
CCTGTTTTATATAAAAAAGGACTTGTATCGCTAAAGTTTCTTCGGAAAGAATTTTTACGGAAAATTAACTAACGACCAGAGACGTAACAGTATATAAAAAAAAATGTATAACACCCTGAAAATATCAGAGGACGATCCAATTCATTTTATTTCATGCAACTGCAAAGTGAAAAGGCGTTTCAAGTGCAATAAATGCAATAGATAGGGATCTAACTACGGAGGAATATCCAATGAAAGGAATTATTCTTCGATACTAAAAGCTGCTGTGGTCTTTCATCTTGAAAACGGTGATTCGGATGTTAAGGAAGTTCATCTATTGTTTCTTTGCAAATTACATCAAAGACATTTTTGGACAACTTTAAAACTGTATAAATTACGGATACATCGATACAGGTAAATACTGTTAAGTTTCAATAATTAATTATAACTCCACAGTTTTGAAAACTAACAAACTTTGAATGTTTTCTATACTTTTAACTATTCCCATATTCTATGTAATTTACACATGCATGATTCTTGTCACCGAATAATCTATACGTCATATGTATCTTGTTTTGTTTTAAGTTGCTGACGGATTTTGTGCATACATAAGGGTTATTTGCCCTAGCCATCCCTAATTTTTAAACGATAGACTAGAAGGAAGGTAGCTGTCAACAATACCCACCGATAACTCTTGAACTATCCTTTGACTGCCACTCTTATAACTCTATCTACGTTCCGAAAGTACGCAGCGCTATTTTACATATAACATAAATTTTCTGCGGTTACGGGACATGAACTATAGACAGACTGACACACTAGCCACTGGACCAAGCTTGACTCATCACCTGCCTATTGGAGAGGCACATGTGTACTGAATGGGTGCTTGACCAAGGCAACACCTTTAAAACTATACCACACGATTACTAAACCTCTATCACAGTCCATATATATATTAAATAGAATTATTATTATATCACTTATATATATATATATAAATCAAAAGGCTTCAAGAGCTAGACAAAACTTGACGGACGATAGAGGGCGTCACTGGGCATAAAGCCCGTGCCTTAAACAGTTAGCGACGCTCCTGTTGGACGGAGCATGAAATCAATGAGAAATGTCTTAAAATCCATATCATACGATTACACTACCCCTATATTCTGTATATCAAAAACAATTATCATTGCTCAATAATGACGTGTCTGACACCTAGGTCTGCAGGTTTTATCACAATATTAGTGATACTTACTTCAGGTACAGAGTGAAACTTAGTGTGATAGCAGAAAAAAAAAATCATGTATATTTCTCTAAGCCATGTGTTACACCAAAATCATTGAGCCTATCTGTTTAATTAAACAAATAAAAAACAGACGGCAAGAATAAACATTCCAAAAACTATTGTCATAATAAAATAACTAGAATGTATTTTATTTTTTTAAGAGCCTGGGACTGATTGTTTACCGAGTTTTGACGTGCATCAAAGTGAACACAAAGCCAATAGTCTGCAATCCGGCTGTGTCCACATTGTTAGTTTTACATTACATACGAGGCCATAACTTGAGTAATAATGATTTATTGATGTTGAAGTCATCATATTTGCAAAGTGCTTATTTTCTAAGCATTTACAATATGGACATCTTCCATGGATTAGTGGCTGTTTTTTGACGGTGTAGAGCCACAGTGGATTATGTCTATCTTGTAGTGGTAATTCTAAC
>NW_013794877.1:0-1405 GCF_000517525.1 Limulus polyphemus | reverse complement strand
TTACAGAATTTTTAAATAAAGATGAGTATGGTCGGTGGAGTTGTTGTACCAAATAACCCAGCTACACCTAGGTGTTCGTACTTGTACCAAGTAACGCTAAAGATGAGTATGGTGGTTACAAATTCGGTAACTAGAGTTACACCTTGGTGTTTATGGACTAGTTGTACCAAGTAAGGCTAAAGATGTGTATGGTGGTTATAAATTCTCTAACTAGAGTCACACCTATGTGTTCATGGAGTAGTTGTATCAAATAACGCTAAAGATGAGTATGGTGGTTATAAATTCGTAAACTAGAGCTACGCCTAGATGTTTGTGAATTTGTTGTACCAAATAACGCTAAAGATGAGTATGGGGTTACACATTCAATAACTAGAGTTACACCTAGGTGTTCATGGAGTAGTTATACCAAGTAAGGCTAAAGATGAGTATGGTGGTTATAAATTCGTTAACTAGAGCTACACCTATGTGTTCGTGGAGTTGTTGTACCAAATAACCCTAAAGATGAGTATGGTCGTTAAAAATTCGGTAACTAGTTGTACCAAGTAAGGCAAAAGATGAGTATGGTGGTTATAAATTCGATAACTAGAGTTAAACCTAAGTGTTCATGGATTACTCCATCAACAGCTAAGTGTAACTCATGTTTCCGAATGTATAACCACCATACTCATCTTTAGCAATACTTAGTACAACTACTCCATGAACACTTAGGTTTAACTCTAGTTATCGAATTTATAACCACCATACTCATCTTTTGCCTTACTTGGTACAATTACTCCATCAACAGCTAAGTGTAACTCATATTTCCGAATGTATAACCACCATACTCATCGTTAGCCTTTCTTGGTATAACAACTCCACGAACACCTAGGTGTAACTCTAGTTACTGAATTTATAACCAACATACTCGTCTTTAGAATTACTTGGTACAACTACTCCATGCACACCTAGTTAGCGCATGTGTAACCACCATACTTACCTTTAGCCCTTCTTGGTACAACAACTCCACGAAGACCTAGGTGTAACACTAGTTACCGAGTTTATAAATACAATACTCATCTTCAGCCTTACTTGGTACTACTACTCCATGAACACCTAGGTGTAACTCTAGTTACCGAATTTATAACCACCATATTCATCTTTAGCGTTATTTGGTAAAACTACTCCATGAACACCTAGGTGTAACTCTAGTTACCGAATTTATAAATACCATACTCATCTTTAGCGTTATTTGGTACAACAACTCCACGAACACCTAGGTGTAGCTCTAGTTACAGAATTTTAACGACCATACTCATCTTTAGCCTTACTTGGTACAACAACTCCACGAACACATAGGTTTAACTATAGTTACCGAATTTATAAATACAATACTCATCTTCAACCTTACTTGGTACAACTACTCCAT
>NW_013794876.1:0-585 GCF_000517525.1 Limulus polyphemus | reverse complement strand
TCTGCCCACCACGGGCATCGAAACCAGGTTTCTAGCGTTGTAAATCCGCAGACATACCGCTGTGCCACTGGGGGGCATATCGATTTGTAAGCAGAATGAAGTGATTTTATTTTGGGGAACACACTACATGTTTCGACGTAACATCGATCTGTCTTTTTTCTTATGCTTATAAATGGCTGTTTGTCAATTTACTGTTATATTAGCACCATGTGTTTCTATATAAAAGTATAATTTAAGGAAGTTTACAGAAAAAGTACAGATTTGTTCTTTTATAAATATCAACATCTAAATCGACAGTTAGAATATGTATATAGTCAGTTAAGTGATATATTGCATACTTATGCATAATACGTCGAACTCGGGTATCCGTCTCTACCACGCATGAGGGTACACTGTGTTTTTTCTCTCGTAATTAACAATCTACTTATCAGGTAAATTATTTCTTTGTTATCCCAAAACTTTGCTGACTAAATTCTGTCGTACAAACCCTCTATTGTTGTTTTGAAATATTTAACAACTTCGGCTAATTTCACCTTTTAATTACAGCTTCGGGAGAAAACGGGTTATTCTTCTGATGCCGACAGT
>NW_013794875.1:0-2034 GCF_000517525.1 Limulus polyphemus | reverse complement strand
CTAATGTTTGGATTACCATAAACTGTATACAGCTTAATCCTACAAAATAATGTTTGGATTACCATAAACTGTATACAGCTTAATCCTACAAAATAATGTCTGGATTACCTTAGCTGTGTACAGCTTAATGCTACAAACTAATGCCTGGATTACCTTAAGTGTATACAACTTAATCCTACAAAATAATGTTTGGATTACCATAAACTGTATACAGCTTAATCCTACAAATAATGTCTGGATTACCATAAACAGTATACAGCTTAATCCTACAAATAATGTTGGAATATACAGTTTATGGTAACAGCTTAATGCTACAAAATAATGTTCATTCACCGCTTTAACTAGTGAATATTATAAGTACCTACCCTTCTTTTTTCAACTGATACAAGTTAGCTGGATTAGGTAGGATTTCTCCACTGTCTTCAGGAAACAGGTACTTCAGAAGTGTGTCCTGCTTCAGAATCTCACTATAAAGATTTATGTACAATGTGAAACAGGTTTTGCCTCAGTACATGTATTGATACGTTAAAATAGTTTCCTACTGATATAAGATGTAAACAACAGATTAGCTTATAACAAATTCATCATTAACCCACCTAGAAAAGCTACGTAATACATTTATTCTTCATTTCCATATTACTTGAAGACACTGTGAAATAACAAGCATTTATTACTGAATGTATCAAGATAATTTTTATTACTTGTTGTTTTTGAAAAATCACACTCCACTTGTCACTCATCAACTTCTCTCCTGTTCAGATCAAACTAGCAGGAGAGAAGTTGATGAGTGACAAGTGGAGACTTCAGATCAAACTAATTGTTTTTAGAAAGTTCACTACAAAGGTGTGATATCTCACAGTAGGTAAGTCAGTTACAAAAAAGGTTAGTGATTAATGATACTGTTAAAGTAAGAAGTGGAGTTATGTAAACAAATTTAAACTTAGGTGCAGGAGAAGACCTAGAAGTGAGTTAGAGGAGTTTGGCCATTGTAACAGGAACATGAGAGAGGTCTTGATTATAAAAGTGACAATCAAAGACTTAGAAGAAACAATTCCTTAAGTTAGAGTGGTACTGGAGAACGAAAACTGAAGGCTGAGAAGAAAGAAGGCTTCAGATCAAACTAGCAGGGGAGAAGTTGATGAGTGACAAGTGGAGACGTCAGATCAAACTAGCAGGGGAGAAGTTGATGAGTGACAAGTGGAGACGTTATATCAAACTGTTTCTGCAGTGATTGTGTTATTTTTTTTTCAGAAGGTGCAGCTTTGGTTTTGCAGTTCTCTTTTTTGACAGTTTTACATATTGTAACTGTCAAAGTGAAGTTAACTCAGTTACACACTACAGGAGGAATTGCGGCAAGGTAAAGTATCCGTATAAATGATTGTATTCATGTATTGGTAGTGACTGCTATATAACTTTCAACACAAACAGTTGTCCTACCTATACATGAATTGACTGCTATATAACTTTCAACACAAACAGTTGTATTCATGTATAGGTAGTTACTGCTATATAACTTTCAATACATAGAAACAGTTGTATTCATGTATAGGTAGTGACTGCTACATAACTTTCAACAAACAGTTGTATTCATGTATAGGTAGGGACTGCTATATAACTTTCAATACACACAAACAGTTGTATTCATGTATAGGTATTGATTGCTATATAACTTTCAACACAAACAGTTGTATTCATGTACAGGTAGTGACTGCTATATAACTTTCAACACAAACAGTTGTATTCATGTATAGGTAGTGACTGATATATAACTTTCAACACAAACAGTTGTATTCATGTATAGGTAGTGACTGCTAGATAACTTTCAACACAAACAGTTGTATTCATGTATAGGTAGTGACTGCTATATAACTTTCAATACATACAAACAGTTGTATTCATGTATAGGTAGTGACTGCTATATAACTTTCAATACACACAAACAGTTGTATTCATGTATAGGTAGTGACTGCTATATAACTTTCAACAAACAGTTGTATTCATGTATAGGTAGGGACTGTTTATAACTTTCAACAC
>NW_013794874.1:0-585 GCF_000517525.1 Limulus polyphemus | reverse complement strand
GTAACAATGAGTAACTAAAACATAAAGATGAAGAATTGAAATGTAAGAACGAGTAACTAAAATATAAGGGTGAACAATGGAAATGTAGAAATGAGTAACTAAAATATAAAAATGAACAATTGACATGTAAGTATGAGTAACTAAAATAAAAAGGTGAACAATTGACTTGTAAGAAAGAGTAACTAGAATCTAAGGGTGAACAATTGACGTGTAAGAACGAGTAACTAAAATATGTGGGTGAACAACTGACATTTAAGAATGAGTTACTAAAATATGTGGGTGAACAATTGAATGTAAGAATGAGTAACTAAATATATAAGTGAACAATTGACATGTACAAACGAGTAACTAAAACATAAAGGTGAAAAATTGATATGTAACAATGAGTAACTAAAACATAAGGACGAACAATTGAAATGGAAGAATGAGTAACTAAAATTAAAAGGTGAACAATTGAAATGTAAGAATGAGTAACTAAAATATAAGATTGAACAATTGAAATATAAGAATGAGTAACTAAAATATGTTGGTGAAGAATTGACATGAACGAATAAGTAACTAAAATAAAAGATGAACAATTGACAT
>NW_013794873.1:0-584 GCF_000517525.1 Limulus polyphemus | reverse complement strand
AAAATAAATAGCACCATTAAATTTCTTGTAAAAAACTGGTTATTATGAAGTTATTTTAAAATTTGTAAGTTCAACCGTTTGGTTTCCTTTAGCGACAAAATAAACAAACTTCCTCTTTTAGATATATGGAAGATAGATAGATTCTTCAAGATCTTGTTTTTGACATCTTACGCCTTTTAATGAAGTTGGGAACATTGACAGGGAAATAATACAATAGCCAATGCTCGACAAGAGGTTTTCGTTTATAAAATTTTGTTGTTGTTCTCGACTTGATTTTTATTTTATTACCTCGTCTCTATTTGCGAATGGTCAATAATATTGTAGGTCCATTTTATTGTTGTTCTTTCTACGCGCCGTTATAACACATTTTCATCTCATCATTTAATTTCTGTTGAGCATATATTGTTGTATGTTTATTACAAAAAATGGCGCAATAATAATTAATTGTCAATTTCGTTATTAAATACTACACCAATTACAAAATAAATAATGCCATTAAATTTCTTGTAAAAATTGGCTATTATGAAGTTATTTTAAAATTTGTAAGTGCAACCGTTTGGTTTCCTATAGCGAACAAAATAAAC
>NW_013794872.1:0-586 GCF_000517525.1 Limulus polyphemus | reverse complement strand
AAGTTTACCCATACGCACACAATTTTATGTAATAATGTTACTAAAATTAAGATACAACTTGATTTTTCAGCAGGTGTTCACAAAAGACTCGGATTTATGTGCAATTCAATCTCCTACAGGCCGAAATGGAAGATTTAATAAAGTGTCCACACCCAGTAAACTGGTACCAAGGCTCTTTCACCCAAAGAGCTGCTATGTAAAACTAGAAAGTCTTTCAGGTGACAGACGTAAAACACACACAAAAGAAATTAATTCAAAGTCAGTGCAACACTGCTTAAAGAAAAAAAAGAAATTGATCTTGAGCTGTGAAAAAAGTAATGTTGATCACATTGTTAAAAAACGAAGAAAGAGTCAGGCTCTCAAGAAAACTGATGCAAATATTTCCAAACCAGTTTTGGTACATGAAGACAGTTTACCAGAAGACAACACCAATGCTGAAGAAGTATCTTCAACAAGAAAAGAAGGTGAACAAATTGAAACGTTAATGCTATTTTATGTATATATACACTCACTCGTTTATAATTTTTGTTACTGACTTGCGTGTATCACTTAATGGGAGTTAATAATGTTTGTTTGTTTGTTTTTT
>NW_013794871.1:0-584 GCF_000517525.1 Limulus polyphemus | reverse complement strand
GTCTGACATATTTCCACCCTTACCTCTATGGTGCAAGGTTTACCATTAGGACAGACCATGCTGCGTTACGCTGGTTAGGATCATTAAAGAACCCAGAGGGACAATTAGCATGTTGGATCGGAAAAATAGACCAGTACAATTATAATATTGAATATAGAGAAGGAAAAACCCATGGTAATGCTGATGGACTGAGCCGAAAACCATGCAAAAATTACTGCAGACATTGCTGCAAAAGAAAGGTTGAAATAACCAGGTGCCATCAAGCTGAAGTGAAGCTGACTGAAAGAGTTGATGATGGTGAAGTGGAACCAAATATAGATATCAAGGCAGAACAGGAGAAAGACCAAGATTTGAAGCCAATGATTGATTTTCTAAAAGCAAGTGTTTTGCGCCCTGCTTGAGAGAAGGTGTCTAGTCTAAGCCCTGTGACAAAGAACTATTGGGCACAATGGGATCAGTTGAGGCTTGAAGATGGTATTCTTCTCTGGAGATGGAAAACTGCAGATGGGAAGTGACGACCTGGCAAACGATTATACCGAGAAAGTTAGGGGAAGTTGTGTTGCATCAGTCCCATGATACTGTAA
>NW_013794870.1:0-585 GCF_000517525.1 Limulus polyphemus | reverse complement strand
TGTAATAATTCTAGAATTTGATAAAAGGACGCGTCACGTTTCTAAGGACTGTAATAACTGTATAATTTGATAAAAGGACGCGTCACGTTTCTAAGGACTATAATAACTCTAGAATTTGATAAAAGAACGGGTCACGTTTCTAAGGACTGTAATAATTCTAGAATTTGATAAAAGGACGCGTCACGTTTCTAAGGACTATAATAACTCTAAAATTTGATAAAAGGACGGGTCACGTTTCTAAAGGACTGTAATAACTCTAGAATTTGATAAAAGGACGGGTCACGTTTCTATGGACTGTAATAACTGTAGAATTTGATAAAAGGACGGGTCACGTTTCTAAGGACTATAATAACTCTAGAATTTGATAAAAGGACGCGTCACGTTTCTAAGGACTATAATAACTCTAGAATTTGATAAAAGAACGGGTCACGTTTCTAAGGACTGTAATAATTCTAGAATTTGATAAAAGGACGCGTCACGTTTCTAAAGGACTGTAATAACTGTAGAATTTGATAAAAGGACGGGTCAAGTTTCTAAGGACTGTAATAACTTTAGAATTTGATAAAAGGACGGGGTCGACGTTTC
>NW_013794869.1:0-585 GCF_000517525.1 Limulus polyphemus | reverse complement strand
GGCTAAAGATGAGTATGGTGGCTACAAATTCGGAAACTAGAGTTACACCTAGGTATTCATGGAGTAGTTGTACCAAGTAAGTGTAAAGATGAGTATGGTGGTTAAAAATTTTTTAACTAGAGTTACAACTAGGTTTCATGGAGAAGTTGTATCAAGTAAGGCTAAAGATAAGTATGGTGGTTATAAATTCGGAAACTAGAGTTACACCTAAGTGTTCATGGAGTAGTTGTACCGAGTAAGTTTAAAGATGAGTATGGTGGTTATAAATTCGGTAATTAGAGCTACACCTAGGTGTTCATAGAGTAGTTGAACCAAGTAAGGCTAAAGATGAGTATGGAGTTACACATTCTGTAACTAGAGTTACACCTAGGTGTTCATGGAGTAGTTGTACCAAATAAGGCTAAAGATGAGTATGGTGGTTATAAATTCGGAAACTAGAGTTACACCTAGGTGTTCATGGAATAGTTGTACCACGTAAGGCTAAAGAACAGTATGATGGATATAAATTCGGTAACTATAGTTACAATCGGTGATTATGGCGTAGTTGTACCAAGAAAGGCTAAAAAATGAGTATGGTGGATATAT
>NW_013794868.1:0-585 GCF_000517525.1 Limulus polyphemus | reverse complement strand
CTCAAAGTGAATGCCCCCAAAGATACAAAACTGGAACCATCCACGCCCTCATCCACCGTACCTACAAAATATCCTCAGATTGGAATCTATTTCACAACAGAATTCGTACACTCCGACAAACATTCTTCAATAATGGATATAGTAATACCACATTCGACAAGACACTTCAACGATACCTGGACAGCCGCCAAAAAATCACCACTACCGACAACTCCAATGAACAACTCAAAGTCTACTATAAAAACCAATTCTCCACTGTATACAAGACAGACGAACGGATTCTAAAGGATATCGTTTACTAAAATACTACACCAAAGAAACAGAACACAGAACTGCAACTCAACATCTACTACAAGTCTACCACAACGTCGGACCTTATCGTGAAAAACAGCTCTGCTAAAAACACAACAGATCTACAGCAAGTGAACGTCATTTACGAGTACAAGTGTAATACAAGGACTGCGAGCTCGTGGCAAACGCCTCCTACATCGGAATGACTACCACAACCCTGTCAAGACGCCTAACAATGCACCTACAAAATGGAGCCATCAAAGAACATTGTGCCCGCATCCACAACCAAAAACT
>NW_013794867.1:0-586 GCF_000517525.1 Limulus polyphemus | reverse complement strand
CCTTAAACTGTTTTGTTTAGTTATACTAATCACCTACTTTAGTCACATAGAAATATGGCATTACCCTTTATGTGGCTGTAAATACGGCATTACCATTTATGTGGCTGGAAATATGGCATTACCCTTTATGTGGCTGTAATCACCTACTTTAGTCACATAGAAATACGACATTACCCTTTACGTGGCTGGAATCACCAACTTTAGTCACATAGAAATACGACATTACCCTTTACGTGGCTGGAAATACGGCATTACCCTTTATATGGCTGGAAATGCGGCATTACCCTTTATGTGGCTGTAATCACCTACTTTAGTCACATAGAATTACGGCATTACCCTTTATGTGTCTGGAAATACGGCATTACCCTTTATGTGGCTGTATTCTGTCCGTGAAATACATCTCCGTAAGCTTACTTTCATTAAATAATAACCTTCATTTCTTGTCTTCGTTTAATTTCAGCTAATAAAGCCTTTTCTTTACACATACAGATCATATACACAGCTGTTTCACTGAAAAAAGATACAAGAAAATCAAATCCCCGAATTCCTTATAATGTGCAGTGCACTCATTTATTTACACCATCTG
>NW_013794866.1:0-584 GCF_000517525.1 Limulus polyphemus | reverse complement strand
TGTGATATCTCTGCTTGTCATTCGGAATTTAAAAGTGATATACACTAAACAGAAGGCAGCTAACGAACACCACCCACCCCCACCTCTTAGGCTACTGTATTTGAATAGGTGAATGCAACGTCACACTACACAGCTAAAGGACGACACATTTGATGATGTAATTTAAACAAAAAGATTGCAATTCAAGTATCCTTATCACGAAGAGGTTTCAGCAACGAAAATAAGTCAAACGAAGTATTTCAATATTTATTGATAGCTTTTAATTTTATAAGAAAGAATCTGCAAAACAAAGAAGCCGTTGGAAATTACAAACAATATGTTTTAAACACAGACTTCTCATTCTAAAAACATCAACTAATACAATTTTTATATAATTAAATATTCCAACTTTATAGAATTTTCTTTGTTATACAAAATGATGCACATTGTTAAAAAGCAACTTTTAGTTTCAGAATAGGTTTTACCGTCTCTATTGTATAATCAACTTACACGAATAGAGATAATTTGCAGATGTAGAGGAAGGCTAAAAACTTTGCTTAATGTGAAAAAGAATATTTATATATATATATAAGTGTTTAATTTTT
>NW_013794865.1:0-585 GCF_000517525.1 Limulus polyphemus | reverse complement strand
TTTACATTACTAAACCCTCCAATAATTTTTAAATACATGTTTTGTTTGAGCTCTATAGGTCTTATATTCATGTTTAAAAATCACATTGCTGCATCAGTATTACTCACTAATTTTCATACAAAGAATATAAACGTCCTAATTACATTATCCACATCAGATTTAATGGAAACACCGCTTCTTGCAGAAGTGTCACCAACTTTTATAATTAAATTATTTTTGCATCATATCTTATTAATGAATTATTTTTCAAGTAGTCTACGTTTTCCGCAGTTTCAGTATTAAAGTTATTAATACTTAATTTATGATTATCAAATGTCTCTCTCACTTTTCCTAATAGTGCAACTATATTTCTAATGTTTTTGTTTGTAATTAAGCACAAAGCTACACAATGGGCTGTCTGTGCTCTGCCCACCACGGGTATCGAAACCCGAATTCTAGTGTTGTATCTAATGTTTTATTAAAACTTTCAATTTGATTAATTTTTTATCTACATAGTTTTTAGTGACTGAATCTTTATCTGCATTTGATTATTTTGAATTTGTTAAAGTATTTTTGTTTGCATTACATTTGATATCTTTATTCATT
>NW_013794864.1:0-584 GCF_000517525.1 Limulus polyphemus | reverse complement strand
CCTTTGAGAGACTCCAGCACGCATGCTCCCAGCGTCATGCGACTTCTGCAGTCGTAACACTGCCCCTTCCTTAGTATTGTTCATCCCGAACAACAGCCACTTACATTAAACCAATAGATAATTAACAATGACTTAATTAAATGTACAGAATTTACAAACACAAAATTAATATACAACAAAGTCTCTTAATTTTACAGGATGTTTCTTCTTTTGTACTGGTCTCCGTCTCATTAGCTTCTGTTTCACGTGGGGTTCATCTGCTCCATCAGGAAATGTCCCATTATCGGTAGCAGTCACATCAGTGGTAGTAATTTCATTAACGGCTTCACTGTTTTCCTTCTCAAAACCAGGTAGATTTTCTTCTTCGACAGTGGCTTTTTTAGGGTACATGTCTTTGGAAGCATCGATTGTTCTGTTGTTCATTTTGTTCCAACTGAAATGTCCTGGGCCATGATAATGCCAAAGCCTGTTGGCATGCAACACCTTTGGCTTACTTTGCCAACCACATTTTATTTGGAAAGTCACGTTTGAGAGACGATTCATTATGTCATATGGGCCTTCCCATGGAGAAGACAATTTAGGAG
>NW_013794863.1:0-739 GCF_000517525.1 Limulus polyphemus | reverse complement strand
TTTTAGCATTGTAAATCCTTGAACTTACTGTTATCCCAGCGGGTGGAGAACTATTACTCTTTGTACAGAATAGCAGATTATTTTTTTGCTTGATGTAAAATGTTACAACTGATTATTTTATCGACACAGCGATCTTACGCTAACTAAAAGTATTAAGTAATTGACATTTTTTTACTCGCGTAAGAAGTATATAGGCGTAAAAGTTTCAGTATTTTGTTTGTTTGTTTGAATTATGCACAAAGCTACACAAGGGCTATCTGTACTCTGCCCACCACGAGTATCGAAACCCGGTTTCTAGCGTTGAAAGTCCGTAGACATACCGCTGTGCCACTGGGGGGCTCAGTATTTTGTCATTGGATAATGTTTTGTACATTAAAAACTGAAATCACTTTGTTTTCAGTGACTCAGCGGTAAGTCTGAAGGCTTATAACGCTTCAAACCGGACAGCACTAATAGCTCGTTGTATAGCTTTATGCTAAACAACCATCCAATCGTTTTCTGACATTCAAATTATAAACAAGAGGGGCATCATCAATAGCCGCGGCACTTGAAATTATTTTAGGCAGGATTAGAGTAAATTAATCTATGATACTTTTTTTTCTTTCTTTGCATTAGCTATATTTTTGTGCGCCAGCAAATACCAAGCGTGGAACGCGCGTATACTCGATTCGATTATATTACTCATCAGGATCTCTACCAGCCCACCCTAAAATTGAAATTATTTTAGGCAGGATTAGAA
>NW_013794862.1:0-585 GCF_000517525.1 Limulus polyphemus | reverse complement strand
AGACGTAACAATATTATATAATACAGTAAAGACAGCCTGACACTATATTAACAGCAAAGATAGCATGACACTATATTAACAACAAGGACAGCCTGACACTATATTAACAACAAGGACAGCCTGACACTATATTAACTGCAAAAACAGCCTAACATTATATTAACAACAAAGATAGCCTGACATTATATTAACAGCAAGGACAGCCTAACACTATATTAACATTTAACAAAGTCACTTTGAATGTTCATGAGTCCAACAGATATGATGTTGAGTAGCGTTTTGTTGTGAGGTGAGGGGTTTAAGTTTTCTTGAGGATTTTTGTAAGACAGAATCTATTTTTGTACAAAAATATGACTTATTCTTCGATATGTATTGTTGCGTCAACGAGTCACGTGACCACTGTGGCGCCCTCTAGTTTCTAGAACTATCTTGTTCTTTCGGGAATGCTCTAGTAATTGCTCGATGTAGGGTGGGCTGGTATATATAAAGGAGGGGAATGTGAGGTGGGTGGAGAGACAGTGAGTAATTGATCTGCGGTCGGAGTATTATTGACGTTCGTTGCTATTGTTGAGTGTATCGGTTAAG
>NW_013794861.1:0-585 GCF_000517525.1 Limulus polyphemus | reverse complement strand
AACCGCCAGGCACATAGTTGCCGGAAACTTAACCTCTGACATAACCACCGAAAACTTAAATGCCAGACATATAACCACTAGACTATTAACTGCTGGACACTTAACCGCCGGGCACATAGTTGCTGGAAACTTAACCACCGGACACTTAAAAGCCGGACACATAACCACTGGACACTTAATCGTCAGACACTTAACCACCGACATAACCACCGGACACTTAACCACTGGCAACTTAATGCTAGAAACTTAACCACCGGACACATAACCACCAGACACTTAACCACCAGACAATTAACCACCGGAGACATAACTACTGGACACTTAACCGCTGGACATATAACCACCAGGCACTTAACTGCCAGACACATAACCACCACACACTTAACCTCCGACGAACACTTAACTGCCAGACACTTAACTACCGGACACTTAACCACTGGATACTTAACCATCGACATAACTGCCATACACATAACAATCCGACACTTAACCGCCGGGCACTTAACAACCGAAATAACCGCCGGATACTTAACCGCCAGAAAATAAACCGCCGGACACTTAACCTCCGACATAACCATCGGACAC
>NW_013794860.1:0-584 GCF_000517525.1 Limulus polyphemus | reverse complement strand
AATTATAGTATTTTGGCACTTGTGTATAAAGTTAAAATCATAAATAATATTAATTTTGTACCAGTTTAACGTTGATTATTATTTACGATTTTAAATTAGTGATAATTTTATACTTCTGTTATACATAAAAAATGTACGAGTTAAAACTAAAGAAAAAATTTCTGTCGGTTATAGATATTTTTTTACAACTGATAAGATAACACTTGTCGTTGTATATATTATTTCAGAAGTCCCATCCGTATAATTTTATAATTTCATCCCTGCCTTGACCCATTTCTATGTTGTTGTTGCTTTTGCGCACTTAGAACAACATTTTTACGCTACACAACTATCTATATATAATTTATTTTATTTGTCTATCTACCACAACTTGTTGTGAGGAACTGGCTGGCTAAGTTTCGGTGAAATTTGGAAGATCAAGTTTAAGTGGATAAGCAATCGGACAAAAGTCATCATCATCATCTTCATCGGAATTCGGTCCGTGTTTTGGACCAGGGAGGGTAAGGTTTAGCGTAGACCTCTTCATCCCTCTCTGGAGTTATTTTGTTTGCTCTGTTACTGAATCCTAGGTAATAACCCTTGTT
>NW_013794859.1:0-784 GCF_000517525.1 Limulus polyphemus | reverse complement strand
CAGGTCTGACACTAGTACAAACTTCTAAGCCTTATGTTTGATACAGTTATCAATACCTAAGTTACAGGTCTGACACTAGTACAAACTTCTAAGCTACATGTTTGATACAGTTATCAATACCTAAGTTACAGGTTTGACACTAGTACAAAATTCTAAGCTACATGTTTGATACAGTTATCAATACCTAAGTTACAGGTTTGGCACTAGTACAAACCTTTAAGCTACATGTTTGATACAGGTATCAATACCTGTGTTACAGGTCTGACACTAGTACAAACGTTTAAGCTATATGTTTGATACAGTTATCAATACCAAATTTACAGGTCTGACACTAGTACAAACCTTTAAGCTATATGTTTGATACAGGTATCAATACCAAATTTACAGGTTTGACACTAGTACAAACCTCTAAGCTACACGTTTGATACAGGTATCAATACCTAAATTTCAGGTTTGACACTAGTACAAAATTCTAACCTACAGTTTGATACAGGTATCAATACGTAAGTTACAGGTTTAATACTAGTACAAACTTCTAACCTACATGTTTGATATAGTTATCAATACCAAATTTACAGGTCTGACACTAGTACAAACTTCTAAGCTACACATATGATACAGGTATCAATACCTAAGTTACAGGTTTGACACTAGTACAAACCTTTAAGCTACATGTTTGATACAGGTATCAATACCTAAGCTACAGGTCTGACACTAGTACAAACCTTTAAGCTACATGTTTGATACAGGTATCAATACCAAATTTACAGGTCTGACTCTAGTA
>NW_013794858.1:0-585 GCF_000517525.1 Limulus polyphemus | reverse complement strand
GTTAATCCAAAATATGTGGATCCCACCCGTAGTGAACAGTATATATATACAAGTCGGAATACTAGGGGTTAATCCAAAATATGTGGATCCCACCCGTAGTGAACAGTATATATATATATACAAGTCTGAATATTAGGGGTTAATCCAAAATTGTAATTATCCTTTTCTGATCACTGTGTATAAAAAGTATCCGGAGGACACTGAACTTCAACTTAATCCAATTTCATGTAATTACTGTTCTACTCAACATGAATATATCGTTATTATTAACAGTTATTTGTATATCTTTGTGTTTAATAATCTGCATCACTATTTTTCGCAATTACAGCATATACACGTGCGTTCTTCTATTGTTCATTCTGATCTGAACTCCAACGTGTCCGAGGTGAGCATAATGGCCAAGGCCGAAACACAATATAGTAAAAAACAAATGTTTTTTGGACGAAGAACATGTTTTAGAACATATGTTTATCACGAGTTTTGGATTTTTGTCCCTCAACAATTAATGATATGTTTTTATTTTAACAACTTATATGTGCTATTGAGATTGTTTAATATATAGTCATTTAATACAGTCTTCTTAGG
>NW_013794857.1:0-1316 GCF_000517525.1 Limulus polyphemus | reverse complement strand
GGTGCAAGATTGCCTTTGACGAAGATTAAATTAATAAAAAGTATTGTAACTAAAGTATAGACATATGTAATAATTTATTCAAATGTTTCTTTGTTGCACTAAAATAATTTCTGTAAACTGTGTTTTGTTTCATTTTTTCAGCACCATCAGTATCAGTACAACCGTTTCGGAGATATGACACCGCAACATAAACTGGACCAATCAGGTTTAACAATCGACTGGAGGCAAAGAACACAAACCACGTGTAAAATCGGTCGAGGAGTCTGTACCCGTCCAGTCCTAGTCAAGAACTAGTGTAAATGGGGCTTTATAAATACAGATATATATACGTCTATACTTTTATTCGATTGTCAAGACTTGCAGCTTTCATACTTTCAAGATATAAAATACAAAAGAAAAAAGAAGACTGCGCCGGTAAGTGAGACCTCTGATAGTAATAAGACGATACCAAATACACAAGACCCCTTACCATCTCGGGCAAACCATACAATATTCCTGCTTTAATCATTGAGGGAATTACACTGTCACTCAGAATACCAAAGATTGTCACTGATATAAGAAAACTGTTCACAGATTTACATTTGAAGGCATACGATGACTTCCGAAAGGAGGAATTCTTCTTAAATGCAGTTCCTCTAAGGACTATGCACACATTTTAGCCCACTGGCCTAACACTGCTTTCGACAGCAAAGCCACAGTACACACACCAAGAACATCAATTTATAACTAGCCATTATTATCAAAACATTAGGTTACACTAACACTAAGGTAGAACGAATCACTTTTCTTAAAACAAAACAAAAGACACCAGTCTTATATATCAACTTAGTAAACGACATCCCTTTCCCTAACCTTACATATACATACCATTCCAAGTATGCTGATGACATAGCTGTCTGGAGTATATCCAGAACCCACTAATTGCAACTGCTTGAGTCCAAAGACCACTAAATTTAATCCTAGAATGGTGAAACAAATGGCGACTTATATTAAACCCAACCAAAACACAAACAGTCGCCGTTTTCAAAAAAACTACAAAAACACATAAAAACCCTGATGAAAATCAAATTAAAGTTAGGAGAAGTAGAAATAAAAATGAATAATAATAATAATAGATTTCTTGGTGTCAACTTGGACACACGCCTCACATGGATGAAGCACATTCAAAACATACAAGAGTCAATTAGCAAGCACATTAATTACATCAAACTTATTGCCGGTCACCACACAGGCTGTTCACCAGACACAACTATTAAAATATATAAAACCTTTATACGAACCCTAATAAAATATGGCTGCCAGACAACATACAATAT
>NW_013794856.1:0-585 GCF_000517525.1 Limulus polyphemus | reverse complement strand
GATGATGAATATCATCCATCCTTCATGCTCTACTGTTCTATGGGCCATCAACAGAGGAGGGAGCAAGACATCCCAGTCATCTTGATGACTATTACACAACTTTGCCAATTCCTGTCTCAGTGTCCAATTGTACTTTTCTACCATCCCATCAGACTTTGGGTGAAGTGGCGTTGTCCTGGTTTTTCGTATACCAAACAACTTACAGCATTCATGGAACACAGCTGATTCAAAGTTGTAGCTTCCTTATTTGGTATTGCATATGTTCTCAGGGCACTTGGTGAAATAATCCATCGCCACACAAATGTACCTGTTTCCAGCACGAGTTTGGGGCAAAGGACCAGCAATGTCAACAGCTACTCTTTCCATTAGTATGCCAACTTGATATAACTTCATTGGGGCATGTCCCTTATGATTTGGTCCCTTTTTGCACAACATGTACTGCAGGTCCTGCACCATTCTTTCATATCTTGCTTGATACCTATCCAGTAAAATCTCTTCTGTAGGTGACTCAATGTCTAATTAACTCCAAAATGTCCTCCTGTTAAACTATCATGGATTGACGCAGCACAACTTTCTGTAACTTTC
>NW_013794855.1:0-584 GCF_000517525.1 Limulus polyphemus | reverse complement strand
GTCCACTTGTGGCACTTTTGACGCAACGCAAGATTATAGAGTTGAGTTTGGAAGTTCTTTAGATATGACACCATCAGATTACCATCTTTTTCGTTCGCTGCAACACCATCTTAATGGGAAAACGTATGCAAATGTGGAAGGTATTATTTTTTGCTTCAAAGCCAAGTGATTTCTTTAATCAGAGCATAAACAACCTGATTGTAAGATGCAAAAGCATCATCGAAAAGAAGGAGACTATTTCATTTATCTAAAAAAAAGCGACACTAATTTCTTAACGACCTAATATTTTATTGTTTAGTTGAAATAGTGCTAAAAGTAAATCATGACTGATTGCTCCTTTTAATAGTCTTATTTTTTATGTTAATTATAATTTGAACAGTTCACTCTATGAATTTCTATTCCTTCTTTTATTATTAATACTGGATAATTTCAAATTCAGCTTTTTAAATTCATTCCAATAAAGTTGTTGTTTGTTTTTAAGTTAAGCACAAAGCTACACAATGGGCTATCTGTGCTCTGCCCACCACAGGTATCGAAACCCGGATTCTAGCGTTGTAAGTCCGCAGACATACCGCTGTGCTACT
>NW_013794854.1:0-586 GCF_000517525.1 Limulus polyphemus | reverse complement strand
CTTGACTTGCCGGTCGAGTATGGCCCAAAGGTTTTCGATGGGGTTCATGTTAGGAGATTGACTCGGCCAGGGCAACTTCTGGATACCATTTTCTTCCTGCCACTTTTGGGTGTTTCTAGCAGTGTGACACGGTGCTCCATCTTTCTGGAACAACGTTGTGTTCTTGTCCACGAAACCCGAGGAATATGGTGGCAAGAGTTCTTCCTCCAATATTTCGACGTATTTCGCAAAATTCATGTTGCCAACGCACTCCACTAGGCTCGATCTCCCACCAACCCAAACAGCTCCCCAAACCATCACGCTGAAACCACCATGCTTCACAGTTGGCTGCAATCTGTTGAGCCAAAACTCTTGGTGAGGCATTCACCACACCCATATCTTTCCACTATCCGAAAATTGAGCGAATCTTGATTCGTCTGAGAACAATACGGTCTTCCAAAAGTCCAGAGGTTTGGTCATCATCTCACTTGTCCACTTCTTTCGTTTGACTGTGTTTGCAGGTCTTAATAAGGGCTTCTGTCTAGCTGCTCTGCAATGATAACCCAATCTGGGGAGCATCCGTTGAACAGATTTCAGGCTCATCCCA
>NW_013794853.1:0-584 GCF_000517525.1 Limulus polyphemus | reverse complement strand
CCTGTCTGTTTTTCACTGCCCATCAGCTCGATAGTTACCCACACTGGTCCCCACAACCTTGCAGAATGTCCTGTCACACCACAGAGCTTCTGTACAGCTTCTGGTACTCCTTTGCTATCCAGCACCTTGATGCTCACAAGGGTCTGCTGAGATGCAGAATCTATGACAAAGTTGCACCTTTGGCCATCCAACTTCCCTGTCACGTAGATACTATGTGTGGTTGCCATTTTACACTTAGCTGTTGGGACTTTCCCAATGGAGGTTGGTGGGCGTCCCTTAGCACCAACCACTACTGGTTTCCCGAAGCTGACTTATTGGTGGTATTTTTCTTACATTGGCTCCTCAGGTGTCCTTGCTCCCCATAGTTCCAACAGCCTTTCTTGGTAGCAGCCTTTAATGCTGTATCGTCTCCCCTGTGTTGAAGTTGCCAGCATTGAGCTTTCTTGTGCCCAGGTTTGTTACAGTGCCAGCAAAGTCCCTCAAACTTCTCTGAAAGCTGACCTTTTCTGGCCTTGAATCCAGATGACTGTACCAACCTCGGTACCTCTGTGCTGGACTTAACGTCGGATTTAAATTCGACAGCT
>NW_013794852.1:0-585 GCF_000517525.1 Limulus polyphemus | reverse complement strand
TTACTGTGTTTTAATAGATATACTAGGGTTCTTTGAGTTTTGATGTCATGTCACTCTTCATCGAAGTCCCCATCAATGAAGCAATATTGCACTCGACCTCTACATTAATGACCCCAACAAGTTAATCCACATCCCCAGCACACTTTTTGCTTCTCTCTTACAATTTACAACGACTAAAACCAACTTCATTTTCAACAACGAACATTTCCTTCAAATAGACGGTTTAAGTTAGGGCAACCCTGTTTCGCCCGTTCTTGCCAATATATTCATGACCCAAATCGAAACGCAAGCCATACATTCTGCGCTTCATCCCCCACTATACTGGTACAGATATGTCGATGACACTTTTGCTGGTTTCACTTCTACAGAACACACACTAACTTTCTTTGAACACATAAATTACATTCATCCGAACATCAAATCTACCATATAACACGAAAACAATAAACAGTTATATTTTCTTAACATCAACATTATTATATCGGGCACACAGTTTAAAACCAACATTCACCGTAAGAACACACACACCGGCCTCTACATCCACCGGAATTCCGCTCATGACACCACACAAAAAATTAATACACT
>NW_013794851.1:0-580 GCF_000517525.1 Limulus polyphemus | reverse complement strand
GGTGCCTTCCCATCAAATTCCTGTGGCTTCCTTTGCACTGGATCACTCCTAGTACTGACATTCATATCTGGGATGTGACTTCTAACAGGACTAAAGATGTCTGCATTAGGGTTTATCTGCGGGCTCTGGAAGGGGCTTGCCATTATCTGGGGCTGATTAAGTCGATAGTTAATGTATCCTTCTTGTGTAAAAGACAACAAATCGTCCTTTAATGTATCTAATTCGCTTTTAAATTTACTAATGTTTTCCATTTGTACTTCTTGCCACTGTTGTTGACTTTCCTGTAGTTGCTGCTGACTTTCCTCCTGTTTCCTTTCTTGTTCTAGTTGCCACTGCTGTAATCTCTCTTCTTGTTTCTTTTCTGTTTCCTCCAACAACTGCTGTAATCTCTCTTTTTGTTTATTTTGTTGTTCGAGCTGCCACTGTTGCAGGTTTTCTTGCAACTGCTGTTGTCTCTCTTCTTGTTTATTTTGTTGTTCGAGCTGCCATTGTTTCAGGTTTTCTTGTCAACTGCTGTTGTCTCTTTCTTGTTTCTTTCTTTTCCTCCAACAACTGTTGTAATCTCTCTTCTTGTTTCTTT
>NW_013794850.1:0-585 GCF_000517525.1 Limulus polyphemus | reverse complement strand
ACACCGTGTTCACACCTATTAAACACTGAATACTCATAAAAACTGAATCTCGTATGTCGAGCATGTATATCGTGTTTACTACTATTAACACTGCGTCTTATGTGGAAGCACATATATAACGTTCACTTCTACAAACATCTGAACTTTTCACATCAAACACGCACACCGTGTTCACACCTATTAAACACTGAATACTCATAAAAACTGAATCTTGTGTGTCGAGCATGTATATCGTGTTTACTGCTATATAAACTCTGGATGTTATGTGTTGAATAAATTAATCGTATTTACTGCTATGATATTTACAGACATTCCCAGTACTTACGATTCAGTTATTATATAGATATTGTTATAAAAGGAAACACGGTATAACATTGTAACGTTCTGATAACCTAGTGAGGAGATATTTAAAATAGCACTTCTATGAACAATCCGAGATATTCCTACATAGGCAGTGCTACCGCCTGCCTGATATCAGTTTTTAACACATATTTCTTTCCTGACCCTTTACGGATACCTAGTAAGAAAGATATATTGTAGGATATCAATTTCCCCCTTTGTGTGATCCTGGTATCGACACCTTTC
>NW_013794849.1:0-585 GCF_000517525.1 Limulus polyphemus | reverse complement strand
CTTCCTTGGGGATGCTCTTTTATCCTACCCCAAATTATCTTCTCTGACATAGGGGGTATTTTAGTTGACTTAAATGCTGTGACATGCAGGTCAACGGATGCAGCCACACTTACTGGATTCTGGCTTTTGTTGTTTCCAAACGTCATTTTATCGAAGTTAACTACACACTTCCTCGATATTAAATAGTCCAATCCGAATATGCATTGGTCTTCAATGTCAGCTAAGTATACTTTCTGTCTGTTCTTCATGCCCATGAGCTCGATAGTTACCCTCACTGGTCCCACAACCTTGCAGAATGTCCTGTCACACCACAGAGCTTCTGTACAGCTTCTGGTACGCCTTTGTGATTCAACACCTTGATACTCACAAGGGTTTGCTGAGATGCAGAATCTATGACAAAGTTGCACTTTTGGCCATCCAGCTTTCCTGTCACGTAGACACTATGTGTGCTTGCCATTTTACACTTAGCTGTTGGGACTTTCATGATGGGGGTTGATGGGCGTCCCTCAGCACCAACCACTACTGGTTTCCCGAAGCTGACTTATTGGTAGTATTCATCTTACACTGGCTCCTCATATGTCCTTG
>NW_013794848.1:0-583 GCF_000517525.1 Limulus polyphemus | reverse complement strand
CTGGCAAGGAGCTTGAAGGGACAACCACTGGAAATACTTGGACAGTTGTCAGCAGACGACAGACACAACTATAGAGCACTGATAGCAGCTCTAGAACTCAGGTACAGAACCCAAAATCAGTCAGAAGTCTACAGGGCTAGGTTTAAGACGAGAGTCTGTGCTAAAGGGGAGAGCCTGCAAGAGCTGGCACACGACTTGGAAAGCATGGCACACAAGGCCTACCCAACTGCACCACCCGATCTCCTCAAGTTGTTGATGAGGGATCAGTTCGTAGATGCCTTGGACAGTCCACAACTTAAGATACAAGTGAAGCAAGCACACCCCTCTACCACGCAGGATGCAATGGCCAGAGCTCTCGAATTTGAATCCTACGTTAAGTCCAGCACAGAGGTACCGAGGTTGGTACAGTCATCTGGATTCAAGGCCAGAAAACGTCAGCTTTCAGGTTTGAGGGACTTTGCTGGCACTGTCATAAACCTGGGCACAAGAGAGCTCAATGCCGGAAACTTCAACACAGGGGAGGTGCCACAGCAGGAAAGGCTGGTATCCAGAAAGGTTGTTGGAATTGTGGAAAGCACAGACA
>NW_013794847.1:0-584 GCF_000517525.1 Limulus polyphemus | reverse complement strand
CTTTCAAATGTTCATCAGTCAACTTCGTTCGATGTGCTGACTTCACGTACTTCATTTTTGAAAATGTTTGCTCACAGACATAAGTTGTTCCAAACACTGATGCCATACCAGAGGCAAATTTCTTCAACTTTGAAAACTCATCATCAGGTAAACAGCGATAATATTCAACAAGTTTTCCTTCTCTGTGCTTGTCTTTCAACAAGTCATTTGCTTGCAAATCAATGAGCTCCAATTGGCACGTCATCAAGATTACAATCAAACGGATTCTGGAACAGAAGAATATCACTCTCAATTCTGTCAAGATCTGAAAATCTCTAAAAAAAATGCTTATTTAAGTCACTAATAATCTTCTTCGGAAACTCGACGTTGACATCTTCTGCGATTTCAGCGCGAAACTCTTTGAAACACTGAAAATGAGAGAAGTTGCCTCATTCCAGTTGTACTTCAAACAATGATAGCTTTCTCCGAAATCCTTTGATGATTCTGTAGAGATTACAGATAAGGTTATCCTTTCCCTGAAGTTTCAAGTTCAATTCATTCATGTGGGATGTGATGTCAACCAAAAATGACAACTTTGACAGCCA
>NW_013794846.1:0-1048 GCF_000517525.1 Limulus polyphemus | reverse complement strand
TGTTGGCATGCACCACCTTTGGCTTACTTCGCCGCCCACATTTTATCCAGAAAGTCACGTCTGAGAGACGATCCACTATGTCATATGGGCCTTCCCATGGAGAAGACAACTTAGGAGACTTCCCTTTGGTCTTCCTGGGATTATACAACCACACCTTGTCTCCTGGTACAAAACTAACTTCAGTAGATCTCTTATCATAACTTCATCGAATCAGCAGACGTTTTTAAGTTTGAACGCACTTGATGGTAAATATTATCCATCCTTTCTGATAACACTTTCACTTCATAAGGTGGGCGTCTTGTTAACAGATCCACTGGCAACCGAAGTTCCCGACCAAACATTAACTTCACTGGAGTGTATCCAGTGACTTCATGTTCTGCTGTTCTATAGGTCATCAACAGTGGAGGAAGTAAGACATCTCAGTCATCTTGGCAGCTATTACAAAACTTTGCCAATTCCTGTCCAAGTGTCCAATTGTACTTTTCTACCATCCCATCAGACTGTGGGAGGAGTGGCATTGTCCTGGTCTTTCGGATGCCAAACAACTTGCAGCATTCTTGGAACACAGCTGATTTGAAGTTACGGAATAGGTATGAGGCAAGATGTGGAAGAATGGTGCAGGACATGCAGTACATGTTGTGCTAAAAGGAGACCCAAGCATAAAGGACGTGCTCCAATGAAGTTATATCAAGTTGATGCACCAACAGAAAGAGTAGCCGTTGACATATTGCGGGTCCTTTGCCCCAAACTCGTGCTGGAAACAAGTACATTTGTGTGGTGATGGATTATTTCACCAAGTGGCCTGAGGCATATGCAATACTAAATCAGGAAGCTACAACTGTAGCTTCGGCTATTAGTGATTTCTTCTTCAGATTTGGTATGCCATACGAACTGCATTCGGATCAAGCCATTAAAATCTCTGTCGTAGGTGACCCAATATCTTCTTAACTCCGAGATGTCCTCCTGTTAAACTATCACGGGATTGATGCATCATAACTTCCCGTAACTTTCTCGGTATAACTGTTTGCCAGGTCTTCACTTTCCTATC
>NW_013794845.1:0-585 GCF_000517525.1 Limulus polyphemus | reverse complement strand
CCAGTTTTATTAAGTAAAGAACTTGTGTCGCTTAAGTTTCGTCGGAACGAAGTTACGGAAAGTTAATTAACAAACGGAGACGTAACAGTATCTTATCGTGAAACCGTGATACGATTGTATCGATGCATTATCAGATACGATTTGTGTATCTTCACTAAATTTGACAAGCTTTCAGTAAACAGAAAAATATCAGAATTTCTAATAAAGCATTTTTGCTAAAAATTAATGATTCAATAAAGGAAGATGAGTAAATATTGTCTTTTATCAAAAACATTACATGCAAAGTAACAAAATAGATAAACATATATTTACTTTTTTATTTTACTTCTCTTGCCAGCTGCCACTTAGTTGATCAAACCTGACAATTTAAAAAAGCACTGTAAAATGTGAAGTACTTAAATAAAACAGTGTTAGTAATATAGGTAATAAATTACTGTCAAACTTTGTAACAAACCATTGATAAAACTTCTGTATCTAGATATGTATAGTATCGACTACTATGGTGAGATACGAATCCCTAGTAAATATATAGGCCAACTATGAGGTTTCAGTTGAGTAACTAAAAGTTCTGCTTGAATATTGTAG
>NW_013794844.1:0-956 GCF_000517525.1 Limulus polyphemus | reverse complement strand
CTCCATCCTTTTAACTTGGAAGGATGGAGTAACATTGCCGTGACGACACGTCCAAGTATAAAGGATGGAGTAACATTGCCGTGACTACGTCCAAGTATAAAGGATGGAGTAACATTGCCGTGACGACATCCAAGTTAAAAACTGTGCTACGCCATACTTTTAACTTGGATGTAGTCACGGCAATGTTACTCCATCCTTTATACTTGGATATAGTCACGGCAATGTTACTCCATCCTTTTAACTTGGACGTAGTCACGGCAATGTTACTCCATCCTTTATACTTGGATGTCGTCACGGCAATGTTACTCCATCCCTTTAACATGGATGTAGTCACGGCAATGTTTTTCTATATAAAGAGTCACGGCAGTATGACTTCATCCTTCTAATTTGGACGAAGTCACTACTGTGTTACTAGAGAATGAACCCACTTTCCGTCTTGCCTAATTTAATAGCATCATACCCAGCATGAACTCTACCTTTTCATCTTCCAGAAGTATGTACGTATGAAATAAAGGCAGTATAATATTTATAGATGATCCTCTTTTTTAAATAAATGTCGTTACGATTTTACGAACAGTAAATTTTTGTCGTCATTTTTCACTCTTATACATTATAGTAGCGCAACAATTACGGTTGAATACCCCCACCCCCACCCCGTAGCTTAGTGGTATGCTTGAGGGAATATAATGCTAAAAATTGAGGCTCGATCCCTGCAGAAAGCACAACACTGATGGCTCATTGTTCAGCTCGGTGCTTAACAAAGGTGTGCGATAATACTTGTTCATTGCTTTACAAACTATAAACACCAGTTAAATTAAATGATGTAAGACTTACAACAGCACACACGTCAAACTCGGGAAATCTTGACTTTTACGAACTTAAAGAAGAATAAAAAAATTATTTTGGTTCATAAAATGTGTGATGGTAAAAGATCCACGAGTATCGGTATCATAATA
>NW_013794843.1:0-1361 GCF_000517525.1 Limulus polyphemus | reverse complement strand
CTTTTAATATAGATGGATAGTGACTGTTAGGTGTTTTATTATAGATGTATAGTGGCTGATAGGTCTTTTTACTATAGATAGAGAGTGGCTGGTAGATCTTTTATTACAGATGGATAGTGGCTGATAGGTCTTTTACTATAGATAGAGAATGGCTGGTAGGTCTTTTGTTACAGATGGATGTTGGCTGGTAGGTCTTTTATTACAGATGGATTGTGTCTGGTAGGTCTTTTATTATAGATGGATAGAGGCATTTAGGTCTTTTAATATAGATGGATAGTAGCTGACAGGTCTTTTATTACAGATGCATAGTGGCTAGTGGGTCTTTCATTATATATGGATAGTGGCTGGTAGGTCTTTTATTATAGACGGATAGTTACTGGTAGGTGTTTTATTATAGATGGATAGTGGCTGGTAGGTCTTTTATTATAGATGGATTGTGGCTGGTAGGTCTTTTATTACAGATGGATAGTGGCTAGTAGGTCTTTTATTATAGATGGATAGTTACTGGTAGGTCTTTAATGATAGATGGATAGTGACTGGCAGGTCTTTTAATATAGATAGAACGTGGCTGGTAGGTCTTTTATTATAGATGGATAGTGGCTGGTAGGTGTTTTATTATAGATGGATTGTGACTGGTAGGTCTTTTATTACAGTTGGATTGTGGCTGGTAGTTCTTTTATTATAGATGGATAGTGTCTGGTAGGTCTTTTATTATAGATAGATTGAGAAAGACCTACCAACCACTATATATCTGTAATAAAAGACCTACCAGCCTATTATATATGGATAGTGGCTGGTAGGTCTTTTATTACCACTATCAATCTATAATAAAACACCTACCAGTAACTATCCATCTATAATAAAAGACCTACCAGCCACTATCCATATATAATGAAAGACCTACTAGCCACTATGCATCTGTAATAAAAGACCTGTCAGCTACTATCCATCTATCATAAAAGACCTACCAGCCACAACCCATCTGTAATAAATGACCTACCAGCCACTTTTCATCTATATTAAAAGACCTACCTGCCTCTATCCATCTATAATAAAAGACCTACCAGTAACTATCCATATATAATAAAAGATCCTGCACGTCACTATCCATCTATAATAAAGACCTACCATCCGCTATCCATCTGTAATAAAAGACCTAAAGGCCACAATCCATCTGTAATGAAAAGACCTACCAGCCACTATCCATCTGTAATAAAGACCTACCAGCCACTATCCATCTGTAATAAAAGACCTACCAGTACTATCCATCCACTGGTAGGTCTTTTATTATAGATGGATTGTGGCTGGTAGGTCTTTTATTACAGATGGATAGTGGCTGGTAGGTCTTTTATTATAGATGG
>NW_013794842.1:0-579 GCF_000517525.1 Limulus polyphemus | reverse complement strand
GTACCTTACTTAACAGATGTTTTCTCTGGAAGCAGAGTTACACCTACCTTGTTTGAGAAATGCTCGGAGAGTAGAAACACATGTGCAGAAAAACAAACCTTAAAAAGACTTTACCTGACGTAGTATCTTCAATAGTGGAGATGTAGGTGGAGAAACAAAGGTCGTAACTGATAGATGTTACATTGTAAAGTAAAAATACATGTCCATTAAAAAAAGTAAGAAAGAAAGACTTTACGTGACAGGTGTTATTTGGATAGTTGAGATGAATGTAAAGAACTACAGACCTTACCTGATATTGTTTTCTGTGTCATAGAAGTTAAAGATACACACACGGAAATATAGACATTACCTAACGTGTTACCTTGAAGAGTAAAGATAGACGTATAGAAACACAGACCACACTTGATGTGTTACCTTGCAGAGTAAAGATAGACGTATAGAAACACAGACCCTACCTGATGTGTTACCTTGCAGAGTAAAGATAGACGTATAGAAACACAGACCCTACCTGACGTGTTACCTTGAATAGTAAAGATAGACGTATAGAAACACATACCCTACCTGACGTGTTACCTTGAA
>NW_013794841.1:0-584 GCF_000517525.1 Limulus polyphemus | reverse complement strand
GATCCATACGTTTAATTTTAGTTACTTTTATAATGATAAATAAAGAATAAATATGAAAAACAAGAAATAAAATTACTTACCCAATCTTCTTTTTTCTTGCACTCGATTGTCAAGGAGAGTTAAGCCTGATTTTTTTAGTGATTATAGTAAACCAGTTAACAATTTTTATTTAATTAAATAATACACCAAAGAATATATAGACTAATAACATGCAAAAAGTAGACAAATTCACTTACCTCTCAAAATTTTCCTGGGTTTCTAACTATGAGACAAGAGCCATTACAAATTCATCCAAGTTGGTCGTTACCTTTCCCACAGGAAATATGTTGCTACTCCAAGTGACACTGACTGTTATCTCTTCAGAACACAATGTTATACAGTACGTCATTTGATAGATGAAAACCTTGACTTTCTGTTGGTTATAAATAATATATAATGAAACATAAGAGAGAACTATCAACCAATTGTGAAAGAGAGGATGTGACAGGTGGGTGTGGTAGGAGGGGTCTGATTTTCTCTTAGATAGCTCTGTAACAAAATAAAATTTAAGACCATAAAACTTATGGTCTGTTTGAGCAATAATG
>NW_013794840.1:0-583 GCF_000517525.1 Limulus polyphemus | reverse complement strand
ATCAAAAAGACGAGAATAAATTTCAAATACTAAAAAAAATGAGACGAAAGCTAAAAAGATAATCTATGATCTTACAAAAACAAGTAATCTCCCTCAGAAGCCTATACATGAACTTAAACCTCTAATAGCTGTAATGTAACGAAGCCAACAGTCTTACAAAAACGTGTTTTTCATCTCTTGAGGGCTGACTTGTCTCTGATATTGTTTACCAGCTTACATGTAACATCTGCCATCATACGTACGGAGGGAAAACCGGAAAACCTTACACCCAAGGATAGGAGAACATATTTACTCTCTTTATAAATAACAACATGAAAGAAGTACAGTTGTAGATAATTTTTGAGTCATCAACCATAATTAATACCTGACATAAAACCATTATTCTCAGTACAAATCCTTATCAAAGCCTCCAAGTACACTGGCAGAAAATTTAAAGCTCTTTTCATCGAACAATTACGACCACAGATAAACAGAAACAAAGGATGGTGCCTATAATGTTAATTATTTTTCATCTTATCTTTTATTATTTCAGTCTATAACTTGGATAGAACGTTTCTTTACTACAGGTAACAGTTTATGGTTT
>NW_013794839.1:0-585 GCF_000517525.1 Limulus polyphemus | reverse complement strand
GGTGTGTGTGATGTGGAAATGGAAGTAGGAGATGGGAAAGGTGCTAGGAAAATGAAATCTCTAACAATATTTAGAAAGGGTTTTGTAGCTATTGTTTAACTGTTAAATAATAATTCTATACTATGTAATTAAATGTAGTTAATTGAATGTACTGTTCAAAAAATTTATAATTAACGTATAATTCAAAACCAAAGGTATATTCGAACAATCTGAAACTTGATCACTGGTAAAATGTGAACGTAACTGTAATAGAGCCCACTTGATCACTGGTAAAATGTGAACGTAACTGTAATAGGGCCCACTTGATCACTGGTAAAATGTGAACGTAACTGTAATAGGGCCCATAAATTATTTTGTAAAATGATTACTATTCTCTAATGATCATTTTTACCCACGTTTTTAACTTGCACAACTTAGACGTGCCAATTTAAGCAGAAAGACAGCAAAGTGATCCGGTACTAAATCGGTTTGTTAATAACCAAAAAAAATAAAAAATCTAAAATTAAATATTCTTTAACATGGAGAAATAACTTGAGAACTATTCGATTAGCAATTATAGATAAAATACAGACCTTCATAGTTTAA
>NW_013794838.1:0-1107 GCF_000517525.1 Limulus polyphemus | reverse complement strand
CCAGACTACCCCAAATCTAGTAGTCTCCTGACAATTCACGAAGGTTCGAGAAGGACGTGGCGTGATACTAGTCACGTGACCTCGCTGACGCGACATTATTAAACTTGTAATTTTCAGACTCATTTGAACCTGTTTAGATAACTTCTAATCCGACAAGTTTCAAATGTTAATTCCCCACCGTTCCATTACACAGATAATCCCATCTAATATCCAGCAAAAATTATCAATCTCTAGTTACCAGAATATTCTATAAACTTTCTATTCAAATTGTTATAGACATATTTTAATGACTGAAATAAGAACTTTCATAAAAACAAAACAGAAATTACTTAACGTTTTTTAATCTCTGCAGGTACACCGTTGGTCTGCCCCAAACACATGCTACGTCAGTCGCATCGCTACTCTCCCATTGGTTGTGCTACGCTAACAGCGCCACCAATCCGATTATTTATAACTTCATGAGTGGTAGGTATAGGAAATGACTGCCTTTTTTTCTTCTGTGTTTTTTAATTAAAGTAAATTTGAAGAACTTTGAATAGTGTAAGTAAATTGTGTGTGTGTGTGTGTTTCCATGTGTAACTCGGCCCAAACAACTAGTGTGGTATTCTCAGCTGAAACTGATCTCCCTACAAGCAGATAAATCTGTTTTCTTCTCGGGTGGGGGGTGGGGGGGGGCGTCACGGTCTCATACGGCAGCTAGCTTCTGTGGGACATTTCTAGTTATGGCGGATTGACACATAGTGTTGAGCTCCCCCAAGCATTTTAAGAAAGGGCAACCCTGCGCAAAAGTATTAGATGTTTTATAACTGGGGGATCAATGAGAAAAATCACAGTCTCTAGTTTTCCCAGAAGGCTATCCCACGGGCGCCCGCAGAAAGGGCCAAAGGAGGGCATTTAACCCCTTACATTTCACAAAGCATTGCACGTATTATGATGTAAACTTAACATTGTATTTAAACTAAAGACCCGACATGGTCAGGTGATTAGAGCGCTCGACTCATAATCTGCGGGTTCGAATTCCTGTCCCACCTAACATGCTCGCCCTTTCAGTCGTGGGGACGTTATAATGTAACGGTCAATCCCACTATTCGCTGGTAAAAGAGTAGT
>NW_013794837.1:0-585 GCF_000517525.1 Limulus polyphemus | reverse complement strand
GAGAGACTTGAAGTTGTTGAAGTTATGGAGAGATTTGAAGTTGTTAAAGTTATGGAGAGACTTGAAGTTGTTGAAGTTATGGAGAGACTTGAAGTTGTTAAAGTTATGGAGAGACTTGAAGTTGTTAAAGTTATGGAGAGATTTGAAGTTGTTGAAGTTATGGAGAGATTTGAAGTTGTTGAAGTTATGGAGAGATTTGAGGTTGTTGAAGTTATGGAGAGACTTGAAGTTGTTGAAGTTATGGAGAGACTTGAAGTTGTTGAAGTTATGGAGAGATTTGAAGTTGTAGCCCTAAAGTTCTGAATCCAAAAGAAGAGTACTAGACTACTTTTATTAGGCTGTAAATTACGTTATGAACAAAAAGTTATCGTAATTATTATACGTAGTTCTCTTAGGTGGTTATTATAGTTAGTTATCTTAGTTGGTTATTATAGTAAGTTATCTTAGTTGGTTATTATAGTTAGTTATCTTAGTTAGTTATTATAGTTAGTTATCTTAGTTGGTTATTATAGTTAGTTATCTTAGTTGGTTATTATAGTTAGTTATCTTAGTTGGTTATTATAGTAAGTTATCTTAGTTGTTATT
>NW_013794836.1:0-276 GCF_000517525.1 Limulus polyphemus | reverse complement strand
TTGATAACGATCATTTTAATAATTCTTATTTTATTAACTTTGATAACGATCATTTTAATAATTCTTACACTAGATTTTTTGACATTGATAATTGTCTTTTTAGTCCTACTTACACTAAATTTTTTGACATTCATAATGGTCTTTTTGTCCTTCTTAGATTATATATTTACGACTTTGATAACTGTCTTTTTAGTAATTCTTACACTAGATATTTTGACATTCATAATGGTCTTTATAGTCTTTCTTTCACTAGTTTTTGTTAACTTGGATAACTGT
>NW_013794835.1:0-585 GCF_000517525.1 Limulus polyphemus | reverse complement strand
CAACAACAAACAAGCATATGGTAAAAAACAAAAACTCTCATACCATCTACTTTACATTTTCCTTTTAACCTTGTACATGTTAACATTTTTAATTTATTGATATGTTTATGATGCAATCTATCAATAATTTCGGGTTTATATCCTCTATCTCTGGCTACATGTTTTAAGAAACTTAACTCTACTTTCACATCACAATCATGGGTATACATTTTTAAGGCTCTAAACACAAATGCGGAAAAGACGGATAGTTCTTCTGTCTATGGGTGACACGATCTATTGTGTGGAGGTACCGTTACAGAAAATGGCTTTCTATAAATAGAATTTGAGAGTCGTCTATCGTCCCGTTTGACGGTCATATGTAAACAATTAGCTGACTCTCTTTTTCCAACTCTAACGTAAATCTGATGTTAGGACTGATCGAATTAAGATGTTTTCCAAGTTCTAATAAAGTTCCAATGTCATTCCGACACATTAAAACGTGTCATCTACATACCTTAACCACATTATAAACGTGTCATCGACTTACCTTAACCACACTAAAAACGTGTCATCGACATACCTTAACCACACTAAAAACGTGTCATC
>NW_013794834.1:0-1029 GCF_000517525.1 Limulus polyphemus | reverse complement strand
GCGAAAACACTCACAACAGGGCGTTTCGCGAAAACAATCACAACAGGACGTTTCGCAAAAACACCCACAAACAGGGCTTTCGTGAAAAACACTCACAACAGGGCGTTTCGCAAAAACACTCACAAAACAGGGCATTTCTGGCTCCAAACTACATCCCAACCAAATCCAGAGCAATTATAATATCTACAAAAGGAGGTCATGGTTACAAACGTGCACCCTCCCACACATAAAGCCGATGTCATGAAGCTTGATGTATCTCTCGGTAATATTTACAAGAAGGTTTGTTTGTTTGAAGTTAAGCACAAAGCTACACAATGGGCTATCTGTCCGCAGACTTACAACGCTTGAATCCGGGTTTCGATACTTGTGGTAGGCAGAGCACAGATAGCTCATTGCGTAGCTTTGTGCTTAACTTCAAACAACAACTAGGATGCATTCTTTTTTCCAAGAAATAACAACGATATATTGCTTTGTGCTTAATTACAAACAAACAATATTATACCTATAAAGAAAGGGTTAACTTCTAACTATTAAGTCACATCTTTTAAATTAACACAGATACACATTGCTTTTTAAAATATATATATAATACTGACAGAAAGCCAAGAAAATGTGTTTAGCAATTTTTTTTGTATATCAAAATGAGTTTTCCAAAAGTGAAAAAAATTCACAGAAGTGTTTTAATACAGCTATATCAATGGTTTGAAATCTGGTATCATATATTCAAAGTTATTCACGTGAATGATTATAACCATGGAAATTATTATGAAGAACAAACAAAACTAGATTCTGGCGAATAAGCCCAGAAGAAAATTTTAAAACTTCTCCAAGTAGAAATGTAAGTCAGAATTTTGCCCAGAGAAGTATTTCTCAATTCACAGCAGACAACATTGATATTTTTTCTATGTTGAAAATTATCTACAAAGAGCGTTCATGAAAGTAAAACTGAGGATTTAGAAGTGGTCATCGCATAAGCGAATTTATGGTTGTCAATCTAAATACAAATTTAAGACAAAAAATTTAGGATGC
>NW_013794833.1:0-585 GCF_000517525.1 Limulus polyphemus | reverse complement strand
GGGGGGTACGGAACTAAACATCGAGCTGATAAAATTATTTCACAAAATGAGAATTCTGAACGCCACCAGTATTTTACATACATCTTACACGTTAAGCGACTCCGAACATCTATACACAGGATATTGTTTACTCGCGAATCAGACAATAGCCTTGAACATCTATCACAGTGGCCACTAGAATAGGAGGTTGTATTGCAGCACGTAAGGAATGTCATGGCAACGTGACACGAGCCCGACTCGAGTTTCAACGTATTTAGAATGGAATGTTAATAAATTTGTTAAACCTAATATCCGGACAAACGAATCTATATAAATATAATAGTACTGTCTGTTGTTTGTCCGTGTAACTACTTCGAAAGATGTGGATGGATCTTCACCAAAATTGGTATGGAGGTCCAAATTTTCAGTTTTGTGTTTTGCAGTTTTTATGGGCGTTTTTTTACCACTACTTCGCCCCCTGTTGATGGATCCTCACCACATTTGGCATAAAGGTTTGTTGTGTCCATGAGGAAATACATACACATTTTCAGTTTTGCATTTTGCTGTTTTTTTTATGGACGTTTTTTACCACTACTTCTCCCCCTG
>NW_013794832.1:0-581 GCF_000517525.1 Limulus polyphemus | reverse complement strand
AAATGTGCAAGACAGGTTGATGTAATTTAATTAAATAAATAAATATATATATATGTTTTTTCCTGCAGCTGCCATTCGAGTAACTTTTTACTGTGTAGTGTTGTAAATTCTTGCAACTGGTCCAATCTTTTGGGTTCTTTTTCTGTATCAACTGGCAGGAGGACTACTTTGCTGTGGAGAAGCTAAGGACAACCATCTGGATATATACTTTGTTTGTTGAATTTAGCACAAAGCTACCTGCATTAGCCATCCCTAATTTTGAAGAAGTGATAGACAACAGGGAAGGCAGCTAGTCAACAACCACTCACTGCCAATTTTTGGGTTACTCTTTACCAATGAAGTGGGATTCACTGTCACAATATAATGTTCCCATTATGAGATTCAAACTCTCAACCCGTAGACTGAGAGTTCAATAATCTAACCACTAAGCCATGGCAAGCATTAGATATATACAACATGTTTTGTTGTGTCAACATTTCCTTAAGCTTCTGTAACTGACCATCTAAGAACTGTCCTAGGACTACTGACTTTCTTAATACGCAAAAAAAAAAAAATAAAAAAAAAGAAAGTTACTGACTAAT
>NW_013794831.1:0-585 GCF_000517525.1 Limulus polyphemus | reverse complement strand
GTGTTACATGTTTTATAACTAAATACCAGGTAACAACATGTTATAGGGTTTTATAACTAAATACCAGGTAACAACATGTTACATGTTTTATGACTAAATACCATGTAACAACATGTTACATGTTTTATAACTAAATACCAGGTAACAACATGTTACATGTTTTATGACTAAATACCATGTAACAACATGTTACATGTTTTATAACTAAATACCAGGTAACAACATGTTACTAATTATGATAAACCTTTTATCCATAAATTCTATCTCCATATACTATCTAAATAATATAAATTAAAACAATTTATTTTCATTTTAAATATTTCAAGCACCAGCTTTTCTTCTAATATTAAACTTCACCTATTTGGTCCTGATGTGTACTAATACAGTTCCATAACAGTGTCGCTGTCAGTCTACTTAGGTAGACTTCTACTGGCATGTCATCAAATATTAATCAATTTTCGTATCCTAGTCCTTGAATTATGGCATAATTTTCCAGATACATCTGCCATTGTGGATATTTATCTTGCTTTAACACGATTGTCTGTTAATTTTAAAATATTCGTTTTCGTTTTGACATCCCAGCTG
>NW_013794830.1:0-788 GCF_000517525.1 Limulus polyphemus | reverse complement strand
GACAATTTCTTCTAGGAAGTATGACTTAGAAATCAGAAATAAAACTGTCTCTTTGTTCACTACTACTTTCTACTAATGCTACAGATTCATGTTACCATGAACCAATAATGTTTCTTCTTGCCTTCTCCCCCCCCCCCTACCCCTAGAAACAAATTTGTTGATGCAGTCAGTCGTGAAAGCCACTGAAATGGGTGTCTCTTATTTACCATATTTTTTGCCTGAAATATCATCTACAGTAATGATCACTAACTTTTCGTGTTTCATCAACAACTCTATTCACTTTTAAAGTTCTTGAAATCAAGCTCTTTCCTGCACTAATGGTGGCATTCAAGAAAACACGAAGACTTGTAACACACGATTAAGTTTATTTGAATATTCATCACACATGATATTCGTTACAAGGAAAGAGCATCCGTTTAAACTTGAAATAAAAGAAAATTCTAAGTTCTGTCATGGTTTTCTGATTATGAAACAGCTTTAATTGAAGCTTTTACGAAAACATACCGGTGACGTTTATTAATTAATGATTTTCTGTCACAAAATTTTATTTCTCACTATGTTAATGTATGTATTAATCTTGGAGTCATGTAACGAATTATAAGCAAATTTTATTAAATTAAGGTTTTATTTCTTTTTTGTTAAGCACCAAGCTACACAAACGCTATCTGGGCCATACACGTCACGAGTATCGAAACCCGATGTTTAGCACTGAGCCACTAAGGGTATAAAGTTTTGTAAACATCAAAGTTTTTGTTGGAGAACAATTAAATGTATTTCTGAAGAAGTTT
>NW_013794829.1:0-1121 GCF_000517525.1 Limulus polyphemus | reverse complement strand
TCTAGTAAATGCAGAGCACTCCCGAAGGAACGGGATAGTTCTAGAAACGTGGCGTGACACTAGTCACGTGACCTCGCTGACGCAACAATATATTAAAGATAGCGTATCTATATCAGACAGAACAAGACAGAAAATAAATACAGGTGGAAGTATTCTAAAATTTTTATTTGGAACAGCAACCACTGACGATTTACAAGAATTAAATGAAAAGGTACAACAACAGAGACAGGTATCTAAAGAAATGATTCATTTAATAGGAAAACAGGCAACTATAATGCATTCATTAAACCAGACAATTGAGTTACCAAGAAATTAGAAAAGTATCTAAAGCTTTAGTGAATATTACTAACGCATTGATACATACTAGAGTAAGACAAGCTGAGTTACATAAAGCAGGAATGGAAATGCTAGTTTTTAACACTAGGATTCAGAATAATCTACAACAATTATATTTTACTGTAGGAAGTAGTAGGACAGAGTTAGCTAAGTTAATACAAGCATTGTATGTAGCTGCAGATAAAAAGCTAAGCTCTAAACTTTTTACCACCGAGTAAACTAGAAAGAGTGTTAGACGAAATTGAAAGTAGATTACCTCCACATTTACAGTTTGTAATACCTACTCATAGTGACCAGATTTATATGTATTACACATGGGCTGACATAAAGACAGCCGCTGTTAGAGACACTCTACGAATGTTTATAGAAATACCCTTAAAAGCAACTGATAGAATGTTTAAACTGTATAAGATTATATCCTTACCATTAACGATAAATCATTCACTGGCTCTAACTATAGAAAGTGACAAACCATACATTGCTGTCTCGAGTGATAAACATACACGCGTTGAAATGACTGAAGAAGACATGTTAAATTGCATAGAGGGACCTATCAGCGTTTGTGACCCTAACTCAGGTATTTATTCAGTACCTATTGTAACCATGTGATATTCGCAGGAATTAAGAATAGAATAACTGAATTATGTGAGAAAAAAATTATTATTCCTAAACCATTCTACTTTTATAAAACTATAACTCCAGAAACTTAGTTACTTAACGTTAAGGATGAATTTGCTTTATCACTTGTATGTCCAAAGTCAAATGTACACCAATTTGACTACCAT
>NW_013794828.1:0-585 GCF_000517525.1 Limulus polyphemus | reverse complement strand
TCAAATTCGAGAGCTCTGGCCATTGCATCCTGCATGGTAGAGGGGTGTGCTTGCTTCACTTGTATCTTAAGTTGTGGACTGTCCAAGGCATCTATGAACTGATCCCTCAGCGAAAACTTGAGGAGATCGGGTGGAGCAGTTGGGTAGGCCTTGCGTGCCATGCTTTCCAAGTCCTGTGCCAGCTCTTGCAGGCTCTCCCCTTTAGCACGGATTCTCGTCCTAAACCTAGCCCTGTAGACTTCCGACTGATTTTGGGTTCCGTACCTGAGTTCTAGAGCAGCTAGCAGTGCTCTATAGTTGTGCCTGTCGTCTGCTGACAACTGTCCAAGTATTTCCAGTGGTTGTCCTTTCAAGCTCGTTACCAGATATACTGCTTTCTGCTCCTCTGTCCATCCATTCTTCTCTGCCAGTAGCTCAAACTGTGCTCTATATGTTTCCCACAGTGCTTTCCCATCGTATTCCTGTGGCTTCCTTCTTACTGAATCACTCCTATTACTGACATTCATATCTGGGATGTGACTTCTAACAAGACTGAAGATGTCTGCATTAGGGTTTAGCTGCGGGGTCTTGAATGGGCTTGCCATT
>NW_013794827.1:0-977 GCF_000517525.1 Limulus polyphemus | reverse complement strand
AGAAATAAAGTTTGTGGAGAAACTATGTTGTTTATACTGGTACACGATATAGAACTTATATAACAATACAGGTAGTTAGAAATAAAGTTTGTGGAGAAACTATGTTGTTTATACTGGTACATATAGAACTTATATAACAATACAGGTAGTTAGAAATAAAGTTTGTGGGGAAACTATGTTGTTTATACTGGTACACGATATAGGTGTATTGTTATATAAGTTCTATATCGTGTACCAGTATAAACAACATAGTTTTCACACAAACTTTATTTCTAACTACCAGTATTGTTATATAAGTTCAAACTTTATTTCTAACTACCTAAACAACATAGTTTCTCCATTTATTTCTAACTACCAGTATTGTTATATAAGTTCTATATCGTGTACCAGTAGTTTGTGCGTTGAACAGGACAGAGTGACATACGTAAAATAAAACGTTTTATTTTTCATAAGACATTAGTATTAGGCTTACTACATTTTAAACGCTACACACATAACCCGATTCTTGTGTTAAATGGCTTATATAAATAGTGTTTCGACCATTGCCGCGTTTGTTGTATCCCAGCCAGCCTGAAGAACTCTGGCTACAACTGATGTATTAAAACTTGTTTGTTTTAGTTCAATACATTACGTTGTGGGTAAGGCCAGTCAGGTCATGGCCTGTATAGCTACAACTGATGTATTAAAACTTGTTTGTTTTAGTTCAATATTGTTACGTCTCCGTTGTTAATTAACTTTCCGTAACTTCGTTTCCGACGAAACTTTAGCGACACAAGTCCTTACTTAATAAAACTGGTTTATTCTTTCCGAATACAACTTTATGATACACTTAATTTCAATATTCGCGCTAAAACAACACTGTAACGAACGAACGTTAACTTCAGCAATACCCTGTGACTGCAGTTCAATTATTCACTATCTACACACACATTACCTTATTGCGTCACGTTGTCACCCTGTTATATATATACCAGACT
>NW_013794826.1:0-583 GCF_000517525.1 Limulus polyphemus | reverse complement strand
GATGTGAATCCGCTGAAGTTAAAGGGTTTGTAATATTCGAAATCTATAAATGTTCCTGGTCAAATATATAAAGTTCCCGTTTAATAAGCGTTATAACAATCACAGTTATAGCTTCCGAGGTTTATAGCACACCAACTATAGCAAACCAATAACATATCCTGTCTTTTGGCGCGTCGCGTTGGTGATATTTATAGGAGTGAGGAGAGTTTCTCGAAATTTCAGCTTATGCAACAATATAAAGATACACCAGTGTTTACTTACACATACATATATTGTTGATTCTTACACTCGAGAATTTTCTACAATTTTAGTGAATAGCTGGGTATTTCGCAATACAGATTTCACAGTATAAGTTATGTACATTTCTAAATATAAATTTAACTTGAACAAATATCAATATTAAAATAAATATAAGATAGTACATCCATGACACATCCCTCCTTAGATAATTAAAAATTGGTGTTAGGCAATTTTTAATTAAGATATTATATATATACATTGACAAGAATACATTATCAAAGAATTATACAACTTCAATAACCATGACAGTATATAACACAATTAATACAAATAACTTTATGAC
>NW_013794825.1:0-579 GCF_000517525.1 Limulus polyphemus | reverse complement strand
ACACACTTTAAGGTTTTTTTTTACTATCTTTAAAAATTAAGAAATAAAAATAATTAAATGAGAGGAAGTTGAAGGAATGTAATGAATCACACACTTTCTATTCACTCGGGACTTTTATGTCTCTAAGTGGTTCTCAGGCTCATTGTGTTATCCTTAGGAACCCTACTACCCTACTTGTGACATAAACGAACGACTTCTAGAGCTTGCATACAATTCTTTATGAAGTGGCTCGATTAATTCATGTCAGGCAACAGAACTGATTTTCTATGAAGATAGAATTGCTGAGCTTTATCATAAAATATGATTGCATATGCACTCCAAAATGTACATTTTTGTATTTTTTCTCTCTTAATTATTTTAGCTTGATATTCTTTAGCGAAACGTTCGGAGAAGCAGTTGTCGAAAGCTTCCTCTAAGTTCGCTATGAATATTGTTACGTATTAAAATTTCAAATGCTCTGAAATTGAGTTAAATGATACTTTAACTTTAGTAGTTAAATTGTGCTTTGGATTTAGTGTTAAATCAAAGCCGATTTATAGTCAGTTTATGATATTTGCCAACAATATTTGATACATACAG
>NW_013794824.1:0-585 GCF_000517525.1 Limulus polyphemus | reverse complement strand
CATCATCCCTACATATTAGCAAAGGTACGCAGTGTACTAAAATGTTAACAGACAAAATTAGGATAAATTAAGCTCAATTGTGATTGAATAGTTATATATATATTGCTATATGTTAATTTTTGCTTGTGCTATTATGTAAGGAAGATGCAAATGCCATTCCAACTATCTTGTTTCCATTGGTTTTGAAGGATTAGTATTAGCCATCACTACATTTACTTCCTTTATTGAAAATTGTTTCCTTACTTGTTTGCTTATTGTTGTTTTTTTAATGCAGTGTTTCGTTACACATAGGAAGTTTGCATTTGAATTAACGTTTAAATAAAATGGGGTTATACCTGAAATATTTATTATTTATCTGTTATTGACTGGAAATTCCTGTTTCATCGTGTACTTCAGGTTTTTTAAGAATCACCAAATTTCTGTAAGAGAGCGAATTTTAAGGGGTAATGATAATATTATTTACACTAGAATTGTGACTGTTTTATTTTAAATTACTACTAGATATTAATAATACTTATAAAAGCGGATACTCCGTTTGGAACTATGTCACCTCAGTAAAATTGGTTGACAACATTGCCTTTTTGA
>NW_013794823.1:0-584 GCF_000517525.1 Limulus polyphemus | reverse complement strand
GGGTATCGAAACCAGGTTTCTAGCGTTGTAAGTGCACAGACATACCGTTGTGCCACTGTGGGACCGTAAAAATAGACTTTTACAATATGGTTAGTATTCGTAAAAATTCAAAATTGTTACAAATTCAACTAGATCATAAATATTAGAATTGTTATATTGCCATCTGCATTTGTTATTGTTCATAAAATGTTAGTGACATGCAATAGAAGAGTTTGGTAAGAAAATTAGTTAAAAACATATTTGCAGCGGGTTTTACATATCACTTGATTACTATAACTGAAATACTTAGCCCTTAGTAAATTAGAGTATCCTTGAATCAACTCTTCACTAATGGTGCGTATCTGTAAGTTATGAATATTTTGCTCTGGAACAATAGCCAGCTATTCATTAATTCCATAACTTGCTGAGGAACAATAGACAATACTGTTCACATTCCGTAATGTGCTAAGGAATAATAGCCATCAAGGTAGTGTTTCCATGTCCATGAACAGTAAACCCCCACTTCTAAAAGATATGTGTGTTAACTCCATATCTATTTAATTTCTGTAATGCATAGTAGTGTATATAGGGCATTTTAAAAGTAG
>NW_013794822.1:0-585 GCF_000517525.1 Limulus polyphemus | reverse complement strand
ATCTTTATCCTTACTTGGTACAACTACTCCATGGACACCTAGGTGTAAAACTAGTTACAGAATTTATAACCACCATTCTCATCTTTAGCCTTATTTGGTACAACTACTCCATGAACAATTAGGTGTCACTCCAGTTACGGAATTTATAACCAACATACTGTCTTTAGCCTTACTTGGTACAACTGATCCATGAACACCTATATGTAACTCTAGTTACTGAATTTATAACCAACCTATTCGTCTTTAGCCTTACTTGGTACAACTACTCCATGAACACCTATGTGTAACTCTAGTTACATAGTTTATAACCACCATACTCATCTTTAGCCTTACTTGGTACAACTACTCCATAAAAACCTAGGTGTAACTCTAGTTACCGAATTTTTAACCACAATACTCGTCTTTAGCGTTATTTGGTACAACAACTCCACGAATACCTAGGTGTAACTCTAGTTACCGAATTTATAACCACCATACTTACCTTTAGCCCTTCTTGGTACAACAACTCCACGAACACCTAGGTGTAACTCTATTTTCCGAATTTATAACCACCATACTCATCTTTAGCCTTACATGATACAACTA
>NW_013794821.1:0-584 GCF_000517525.1 Limulus polyphemus | reverse complement strand
AACTTTTGACGAGGAAATGTCCCAGCTGGAGGAAGTATTCAAGCGTTTGAAAGTAGCAAACCTCAAACTCCATCCCAAGAAATGTCATTTGTTCCAGAAAGAGGTGCTTTACTTAGGCCACATTGTTAGTGAGAATGGTGTACAAACTGATACTGATAAGGTGAAAGCAGTGCATGACTGGCCAACACCAGACAATGTGGGAGAGCTAAGAAGTTTCTTGGGACTCTGTACTTACTACCTCAAATTTGTGAAGGACTTTGCAACTATAGCTGCTCCACTACATGATTTGACTAAATAAGGCCAAAAGTTTGAATGGACAGTTTCTTGCCAGCATTCTTTCAAGACGTTTAAGGATAAATTGGCCTCTGCTCCACTTTTAAGGTTTCCAGATCCCTCACTGCCGTACATTCTGGATTGTGATGCTAGTAATGTTGGAATTGGAGGAGTGTTGTCTCAGAAAGTGGGCGAAAATGAACATGTGGTGGCCTACTTCAGTAGGGTGTTGAGTAGACCAGAGAGGAACTACTGTGTAACATGGAGGGAACTCCATGCTATAGTAAAGAGTCTGACATATTTCCATCTTT
>NW_013794820.1:0-972 GCF_000517525.1 Limulus polyphemus | reverse complement strand
GATAAAAAGTACCGTTCCAAAAATTTCAGCAGTGTATTTCGTTCTAAAAACTTCAGCAACGGCAGCCGGAATACAGAGAAAAACAAGAGGAAATGTAGCAAAGAGCCTACAGATCCAAATCATGTACATCACTTCTCCTCCATAAGGTGTCGCCACCAGAGTGAACAGCAATAGTGTCTTTATTCCCAGCAAAATAAATTTTGTTTCTAATTAAGCACAAAGCTACACAATGGGCTATTTGTGCTCTGCCCACCACGGGTATCGAAACCCGGAGTCTAGCGTCGTAAGCCCGAAGACATACCGCTGTGCCATTGAGGACCCCAGCAAAAGAAAAGTCGTTTACTAATGATTTATACACGTATATTATAATTCAATGAGACTAAAGTTTAAAAACGAATAAAACATACAAGAACACTGAAACAACAGGTATATATTCTAAACAAGGTTTTTATTACACGTACGTATTATTTTGTCCTCATTTTATGTTAAGTTTATATTACTTTGCATATCCTTTTATTTCACTGAGTACTTATAAAATCGATTCATTAGATCTGTGAGCTTAAATTGTTCGGATAATCCTTTTCTGTACGTAATATTGAATTATTTTAAACAGTCTCTAAAAACAGTGTTTTTTTTAATTTTTTTCTAATCTATTTTCATATCTTTGAATATTATTACAGAGATGTATTTTCGCTTTACGTGTGCAAAGCAAACATGGGCATGTTGTTTCTGCGGCAGGGATCGAGACCCGAATTTTATTTTATAAACCCTCTAATTTACCGCTGAGCCATAAAGACAGTATACACCTTATACAGCAAATATTATTTTAATAATTATTAATAACAACACAAGTCACTTCGCTTTGCACATTCTTACCTTGTAAGATTATTTGTCCTGATTAAAGCCTACAATCACTCGGCTAAGTGCATGAATAGTTCCAACTACAGAACCAATGGTGGAGAAAAACTTGTG
>NW_013794819.1:0-581 GCF_000517525.1 Limulus polyphemus | reverse complement strand
CCTTTGTTGTTCCCAAACGTCATTTTATCAAAATCAATTACAAACTTCCTTGGTAGTAGATAGTCAAATCCTAATATGCATTGGTCTTCAATGTCAGCGAAGTATACTTTCTGTCTGTCCTTTAAGCCCATGAGCTCAATAGTTCCCACACTGGTCCCCACAATCTTGTAGAATGTCCTGTCACATCATAAAGCTTCTGTATGGCTTCTGGTACTCCTTCATGATCTAACACCTTGATGCTCACAAGGGTTTGCTGAGATGCAGAATCTATGATAAAGTTGCACATTTGGCCATCTAGCTTTCCTGTCACATAGACATTGTGTGTGCTTGGCATTTTACACCTAGCTGTTGGGACTTTCATGATGAGGGTTGGTGGGCGTCACTCAACACCAACCACTACTGGTCTCCTTGAGGCCAACTTGTTGGTAATATTCTTTCTACACTGGCTCCTCATATGTCCGTGCTATCCACAGTTCCAACAACCTTTCTGGATACCAGCCTTTCCTGCTGTGGCACCCCCCCCCCCCCCGTGTTGAAGTTGCCAGCAATGAGCTCTCTTGTGCCCAGGTTTGTTACAGTGC
>NW_013794818.1:0-585 GCF_000517525.1 Limulus polyphemus | reverse complement strand
GGAAGCAGCTAAATGACTTGTGTGCTGAGAAAGTCGATTTGTTTGGAAGTATCAGCCTTTCAGCAAGTTCAGTTGTGCGGAGAACAGAAGAACTTGGAGAGAACATAGTGTTACAGATACATGAGAAAGCTAGGAACTTCTTGTGGTATTCTCTGGTGCTGGATGAGTCTACTGATCTCTCGAGTACGTCACAACTTCTCATGTTCATTCATGGTGTTAATTTGGACTTTCAGATCACAGAAGAGTTGGCATCCGTTTGCAGCATGCACGGAACAACAACAACTGGAAAAGACATTTTCATGGAAGTGCAGAAAACTTTGCAATGCTATAACCTTCAGTAGAATCAGCTTTGATGTGTTACAGTTGATGGAGGAATAAACATGGCTGGAGTGAGGAAGGGTCTGGTGGGGCAGATACGAACTAAGTTGGAAGATCTTCAACTTCTGGGTGCTCTGTTTATACACTGCATTATACATCAGCAAGCACTCTGTGGGAAAGACTTAGATATTTCTTGCATACTGAAACCAGTCGTTTTTGCTGTGAACTTCATTTGGGGTCATGCACTTAATCACCACCAGTTCCAGG
>NW_013794817.1:0-586 GCF_000517525.1 Limulus polyphemus | reverse complement strand
AACATTATTGTAACATGCCAACACATTACCCTAAAATAGTTTTTTCCTTGCTTTGGTGGAAGCAGAATTTCTAATTACATCTTCATAATCTATTTGCCTAAGCAATGTCCTTTCTATCGTGAGCATGGAAAGGGCATTTAAGAGTTTATTTAACACCGAAGTACGCAATTGATGTTTTTTTATCTAATCATTTTAGAAAAAGCTCCCTCTGCACTGCAAATAGTAGCGGGTAGGCACAAGTATATTCTTGATGCCACGTCAACATTAGGAAAAACTTATTTGAGTTTTTTGTTTTTTTTTTCTGATTGCTTTGATGTAATGTTGGGCGGATGATGTTTCACTGTCAAAAAAATTCGCGGTACCATTTCAACGGTACAGATCTTTCTAGATCTGGAGAGTATATATCTCCCAATCTTTCAGCTGCGGCAAACATTTAAGTCTCATATACATTTTTGAAATTAGATAAACAACAATATTTCATTTCTGTCGCTTTGTATCATTGCATAATAAAAGAAACATGCACGTGTATTGCATGTGTTCATGAATTTAACAATTACATTTAAAAAAAAGATATGTCAAAATAAAA
>NW_013794816.1:0-585 GCF_000517525.1 Limulus polyphemus | reverse complement strand
TATCACGCGTTTAAAACTTTAGTTTTACTGAATTTCTGCCCCACAGTGGCACAGCGGTATGTCTACGGACTTACAACGCTGGTTTGTTTGTTTGTTTTTTGAATTTCGCGCAAAGTTACACGAGGGCTATCTGCGCTAGCCGTCCCTAATTTAGCAGTGTAAGACTAGAGGGAGGGCAGCTAGTCACCACCACCCACCGCCAACTCTTGGGCTACTCTTTTACCAACGAATAGTGGGATTGACCGTCACATTATAACGCCCCCACGGCTGAAAGGGCGAGCATGTTTGGTGTGAGAGGGATTCGAACCCGCGACCCTCAGATTGCGAGTCGAGTGCCTTACCCACCTGGCCATGCCGGGCCCATACAACGCTGGAAACCGGGTTTTGATACCCGAGATGGGCAGAGCACAGATAACCCATTGTGTAGCTTTGTGCTTAACTTCAAACAAACAAACAAACTGAATTTATATATCTGTATTTTACAATGGAAGATAATAAATCATGAATATGTTAGGCTATGTAAAGCAAGTACACCACAGTTAAGCAGTACAGTATAAAATGTATATCTCAATCATATCTTTATCA
>NW_013794815.1:0-585 GCF_000517525.1 Limulus polyphemus | reverse complement strand
CAACAAAGCGACAAGAGATAGAGAAGGTCATTAGGACAGACCATGGTGCATTACGCCATTAAAGAAACCAGAGGGACAACTGGCACGTTGGATTGGAAAAATAGACCAGTATAATTATGATATTGAATACAGAGAAGGAAAATCTAATCGAAATACCGATGGACTGAGCCGAAAACCCTGCAAAAATGACTTCAGACATTGAGACAAAAAAGAGGTTGAACTAATCATTTCCCATCAAGCTTAGGTTAAAGTCACTGAAGGAGTTGACGATAGTGAAGTAAAACCAAGTATAGATATTAAAGCAGAACAGAAGAAAGACCAATAATTTAAGCCAATAATTGATTTTCTATAAACAAGTGTTTCGCACCCGGGCTGGGAGAAGGTGACAAAGAGCTATTGTGCACAATGGGACCAGTTGAAGCTTGAAGATTGTATTCTTCACCAGAGATGGGAAAGTGACGATCTGGCAAACAGTTTTACCGAGAAAGTTACCGGAAGTTGTGCTGCGTCAATCCCATGACAGTTTAACAGGAAGACATCTTGGATTTAAGAAGACATTGAGTCACCTCCGGTAAAGATTTTACT
>NW_013794814.1:0-585 GCF_000517525.1 Limulus polyphemus | reverse complement strand
CTTCAACAGATTCTCCACAGATTGGGTTATCGTTGCAGAGCAGCTAGACAGAAGTCCTTATTAAGACCTGCCAACATAGTCAGACGAAAGAAGTGGGCAAGTGATATGATGACCAAGCCTCTGGACTTTTGGAAGACTGTATTGTTCTCAGACGAATCAAGATTCGCTCAATTTTCGGACAGTTGAAGGATATGGGTCTGAAGAATGCCTCACCAAGAGTTTTGTCTCAACAGATTGCAGCCAACTGGGAAGCATGGTGGTTTCAGCGTGATGGTTTGGGGAGCTGTTTGGGTTGGTGGGAGATCGAGCTTAGTGGAATGCGTTGGCAACATAAATTTTGCGAAATACGTCGAAATATTGGAGGAAGGACTCTTGCCACTTTATTCCTCGGGTTTCGTGGACAAGATCTCAACGTTGTTCCAGGAAGATGGAGCACCATGTCACACTGCTAGAAACACCCAAAAGTGGCAGGAAGAAAATGGTATCCAGAAGTTGCCCTGGTCGAGCCAATCTCCTGACATGAACCCCATCGAAAACCTCTGGGCCATACTCGACCGGCAAGTCAAGAAACAACAACAACAAAAA
>NW_013794813.1:0-1698 GCF_000517525.1 Limulus polyphemus | reverse complement strand
GTCAATAAAAAGACACAAGTTTTAACAATGTTGTGTACAGTCAATAAAAAAGACAATTTTTTAACTATGTTGTGTACTGTCAATAAGAAGACACAAGATTTAACAATAGTATGTACTATCAAAAAGAAGACAAGATTTAACAATACTGTATACTATCACTAACAAGCCACAAGATTTAACGATACTGTGTACTGTCAATAAAAAGACAAAAGGTTTAAAAAATGCTGTGTACTGTCATTAAGAAAACACATGATTTAACGATACTGTATACTATCAATAAAAAGACACAAGTTTTAACAATGCTGTGTAATGTCAATAAGAAGACGCAAGATTTAACGATACTGTGTACTATCAATAACAAGCCACAATATTTAACGATACTGTGTACTGTCAATAAAAAGACACAAGTTTTAACAATGCTGTGTACTGTCAATAAGAAGACACAAGATTTAACGATACTGTGTACTATGAATAAGAAGACACGAGATTTAAGAATACTGTGTACTGTCAATAGAAGACACAAGATTTAACAATCCTATGTACTATCAATAAGAAGACAAGATTTAACGATACTGTGTACTATCACTAACAAGCCATAAGATTTAACGATACTGTGTACTGTCAATAAGAAGACTGAGAATTTAACAATCCTATGTACTATCAATAAGAAAACAAAATTTAACGATACTGTGTACTATCACTAACAAGCCATAATATTTAACGATACTGTGTACTGTCAATAAGAAGACACAAGATTTAACAATCCTATGTACTATCAATAAGAAGACAAGATTTAACGATACTATGTATTATCACTAACAAGCCAAAAAATTTAAGGATATTATGTACTGTCAATAAGATGACACGAGATTTAACAATACTGTGTACTGTCAATAAGATGACACGAGATTTAACAATACTGTGTACTGCCAATAAGAAGACACTAGATTTAACAATACTGTTCACTTTCGATAAGAAGACACAAGATTTAACGATACTGTGTACTATCAATAACAAGCCATAAGATTTTAACAATACTATGTACTATCAAAAAGAAGACAAGATTTAACAATACTGTGTACTGTCAATAAGAAGACACTACATTTAACAATACTATGTACTATCAAAAAGAAGAGTACACAGTATTGTTAAATCTTGTCTCACTAACAAGCCACAAGATTTAACGATACTGTGTACTGTCAATAAAAAGACACACGTTTTAACAATGCTGTGTACTGTCAATAAGAAGCCATAAGATTTAAAAATACTGTGTACTGTCAATAAGAAGACACAAGATTTAACGATACTGTGTACTATCAATAACAAGCCATAAGATTTAACGATATTGTGTACTATCAATAACAAGCCACAAGATTTAACGATACTGTGTACTATCAATAACAGGCCACAAGATTTAACGAAACTGTGTACTGTCAATAAGAAGACACAAGATTTAACGATACTGTGTACTGTCAATAAAAAGACACACGTTTTAACAATGCTGTGTACTGTCAATAAGAAGACACAGGATTTATCAATACTGTGTACTGTCAATAAGAAGACACAAGATTAACGATACTGTGTACTATCATAACAAGTCATAACATTTAATGATACTGTGTACTATCAATAACAAGCCACAAGATTTAACAATACTGTGTCCTGTCAATAAGAAGATACAGGATTTATTAATACTGT
>NW_013794812.1:0-584 GCF_000517525.1 Limulus polyphemus | reverse complement strand
GGTTAGTTTTATGTTATTGGATAACATGAATGCATGTGTGCTGTGTCATTGTAACTTCTGTATTATTAGCCAGGCACTGCTGTAAGGTCAATATCATAAAAAAATAATAAACATATATAAATGTATAATGTTATAAGATTGAAGCTATTTAGTCTAAACTTTTATGTTTTCATGTTATAATTTGTGTTCATTCTAAAATCAAAGAGGCATAACTTATATTTATTTCCTAATTTTTTATGGTGGTTATGAGATTGGTCAAATCTATCAAACCCGTACAGAGATTAATTACTTCAAATAACAGATAAAATATAAAGTTTTTTCTTAGGAAATGTTTGATAACTATCTGGATATTATAAAAATTTCTCATGTGAAATATGAAAATTTTCTGATGCATAAAAGTATTTTTAATCTTAAAATGAAAATTACTTTGCATGTTAGATAGGCAACATGCAAAAAGAAAAAAAAAGGCATGAGAAAAACATTGCTTTACAAACCTTAAGACTTATAAATAAAAAAAAAAAAATGATATTTCGCATATGAAAACATTGTAATGTTTACTGATAATGTGCCAAATTTCATTAACA
>NW_013794811.1:0-584 GCF_000517525.1 Limulus polyphemus | reverse complement strand
GTGTTGTATTGTGGCTTGGGGGTTTCTCGCCAAGAAGTAGCAGTGTGCGTGCTGTTCCTGTCGATTGTTTGTTGATTATGGGAGTTTGCTGTTGGATTTTTATTGCTTCGTGTATTTGAAGAGTTGTTAAGTCGTTAAATCGGCGGTTTACTTTGGTGTTTTGTACTAGGTCCTGACGTGCGAGTTTTTGGTTGTGGATGTGGGCACTGTGTTCTTTGATGGCTCCATTTTGTAAGTGCATTGTTAGGCGTCTTGACAGGGTTGTGGTAGTCATTCCGATGTAGGAGGCGTTTGCCAGGAGCTCGCAGTCTCCTTTATTACACTTGTACACGTAAATGACGTTAACTTGCTGTAGATCTGTTGTCTTTTTAGCAGGGCTGTTTTTCACGATGAGGTCTGACGTTGTGGTAGACTTGTAGTAGATGTTGAGTTGCAGTTTTGTGTTCTGTTTCTTTGGTGTAGTATTTTTGTAAACGATATCATTTAGAATCCGTTCGTCTGTCTTGTATGCAGTGGAGAATTGGTTTTTATAGTAGACTTTGAGTTGTTCATTGGAGTTGTCGGTAGTGGTGTTTTTTTGGCGG
>NW_013794810.1:0-583 GCF_000517525.1 Limulus polyphemus | reverse complement strand
ACATATAGTAGTAATTAAGTAGTTTGGAACTGACGCAAGAGGTTTAGATCAAAGAATGTGTAGAACTGTCTTCAAGTTGCTCTTACATTCTGATACGGTGAGTTCAACTATTCTAATACAGTGTCATTGTTGATAATATAATAACATGTTCGAACATTTTTGGTAATAAGATGCATCTTACTCTACTCCTTTCCTTATGCCATATATTGAACTATTATATCTGAATCTTTACCATGTTGTTACAAAGAAAATGAGAATTCTTTTTTTTTTTTCAGGTTATGCTGCAAGTTATGAAACCTAAACACTTTTCAGGCTAAGCTGTAAGTTATGAAACCTAAACACAAACCATGGAAGTTGACAAAGATCATCGCCAATAGTTCAAGGTGTGTTCTCCATGAACAAATACAGGTGAGTAAACCTTTCATACTTAAATTTAATTAATAACATTTTCTTAATTTCAACACTATGCTCCACTTTTCGATAGGTTTGTGAATTTGATAATGATAAGCATAAAAAGCTACAGTCGATTAACGTAATTTCAAAATTAGGACTAAATGTTTGTCGAAAGGTTTTTCTACCTCCA
>NW_013794809.1:0-585 GCF_000517525.1 Limulus polyphemus | reverse complement strand
GTGCACAGGTTTGTTACAGTGCCAGCAAAGTCCCTCAAAACTCTCTGAAAGCTGACCTTTTCTGGCCTTGAATCCTGATGACTGTACCAACCTTGGTACCTTTGTGTTGGACTTATCATAGGATTCGAATTCAAGAGCTCTGGCCATTGTATCCTGCATAGTAGAGGGGTGTGCTTGCTTTACTTGTCTCTTCAGTTGTGGACTGTCCAAGGCATCTACAAAATGATCCTTCAGCAACAGTTTGAGGACATCGGGTGGTGCAGTTGGGTAGGCCTTGTGTGCCATACTTTCCAAGTCCTATGTCAACTTTGCAGGCTCTCCTCTTTAGCACGGTCCTTGTCCTAAACCTAGCTCTGTACACTTCAGACTAATTTTGAGTTCCATACCTGAGTTCTAGAGCAGCTACCAGTGCTCTATAGTTGTGTCTGTCGTCTGCTGACAACTGTCCAAGTATTTCCAGTGGTTGTCCCTTCAAGCTCGTTGCCAGATATACTGCTTTCTGTTCCTCTGTCCATCCATTCATTTCTGCCAGGAGCTCAATAGTGCTCTATATACTTCCCAGGGTGCCTTCACATCGAATTCCTG
>NW_013794808.1:0-582 GCF_000517525.1 Limulus polyphemus | reverse complement strand
GAACTCATGGAATAGCCACCACAAGGTACCGAACTCATGGAATAGATACCACAAGGTACCGAACTCATGGAATAGCCACCACAAGGTACCGAACTCATGGAATAGGTACCACAAGGTACAGACCTCATGGAATAGATACTACAAGGTACCGACCTCATGGAATAGCTACCACAAGGTACGGACCTCATGGAATAGATACCACAAGGTACGGACCTCATGAAATAGCTACCAGAAGGTACCGACCTCATGGAATAAGGTATCACAAGGTACGGACCTCATGGAATAAGGTATCACAAGGTACGGACCTCATGGAATAAGGTATCACAAGGTACGGACCTCATGGAATAGATACCACAAGGTACCGAACTCATGGAATAGATACCACAAGGTACCGAACTCATGGAATAGATACCACAAGGTACCGAACTCATGGAATAAGGTATCACAAGATATGGACCTCATGGAATAGCCACCACAAGGTACCGACCTCATGGAATAGATACCACAAGGTACCGAACTCATGGAATAAGGTATCACAAGGTACCGACCTCATGGAATAGATACCACAAGGTACCGAACTCA
>NW_013794807.1:0-586 GCF_000517525.1 Limulus polyphemus | reverse complement strand
GTAGGCCACCACATAGTTCGTTTTCACCCACTTTCTGAGACAACACTCTTCCAATAATGACATTACCAGCATCACAATCCAGTATGTACGGCAGTGAGGGACTTGGAAGGTTTAAAAGTGGAGCTTAGGCTAATTTTTCTTTCAATATCTTGAAAGCATGCTGGCAAGAAACTGTCCATTCGAATTTCTGGCCTTTTTTTTGTAATATCATGTAATGGAGCAGCTATAGTTGCAAAGTCCTTCACAAACTTCCGGTAATAGGTACAGAGTCCCAAGAAACTTCTTATCTCTCCCACATTGTCTGGTGTTGGCCAATCACACACTGCTTTCACCTTGTCAGGATCAGTTCGCACACCACGCTCACTTTCAATGTGACCCATGTAAAGCACTTCTTTCTGGAACAAGTGACATTTCTTGGGATGGAGTTTGAGGTTTGCTGCTTTCAAATACTTGAATACTTCCTCTAGCTGGGACATTTCCTTATCAAACGTTGTTGCAAACACAATGACATCATCCAGGTACACTAGGGCTATTGTCCATTGTAGGCTTTCCAGTACTCTTTCCATCAGCCTCTCAAATGTTGCTG
>NW_013794806.1:0-583 GCF_000517525.1 Limulus polyphemus | reverse complement strand
CTTTCATTAACTTCGAACAGATATATCTTAATAACATCAAGCTTTCTCAAGATGTTCTTTTATTGTAAGTCCTCTGTTAAAAACATGCACAGAAAATGGTACCATAAAGAAAATGAAAGAAAATAAATTGTTATTTATCTTACAAAGTGGTAAATGGTTAAGTCCTCTGTTAAAAACATGCACAGAAAATGGTACCATAAAGAAAATGAAAGAAAATAAATTGTTATTTATCTTACAAAGTGGTAAATGGTTAAGTCCTCTGTTAAAAACATGCACAGAAAATGGTACCATAAAGAAAATGAAAGAAAATAAATCGTTATTTATCTTACAAAGTGGTAAATGGTTAAGTCCTCTGTTAAAAACATGCACAGAAAATGGTACCATAAAGAAAATGAAAGAAAATAAATCGTTATTTATCTTACAAAGTGGTAAATGGTTAAGTCCTCTGTTAAAAACATGCACAGAAAATGGTACCATAAAAAAATGAAAGAAAATAAATTGTTATTTATCTTGCAAAGTGGTAAATGGTTAAGTCTTCTGTTAAAAACATGCACAGAAAATGGTACCATAAAGAAAATGAAAG
>NW_013794805.1:0-585 GCF_000517525.1 Limulus polyphemus | reverse complement strand
GCTCGACTCACTTGTCAGTCTCTCTCTGTCTGCAGTTCAATTACATTCCATTGTTGCCGTCACTTCTTACCGGTCTTATATACATGAATACCGCATATATAGTAAACACTCGAGCATTCACGAACCTTCGAGAATATGACGTGTTACTAGAGTCACGTGACTTCCGCTGTCGTAACACTACCCTTTCCTTAGTATTGTTTGTCCCGAACAATAGCCACTTACATTAAACCAATAAGCAATTAACAATAATTTAATTAAATGTACAGAATTTATAAACACAAAATTTAAATTCAACAAAGTCTCTTAATTTTACGGGACATATCTTCTTCCGTAGTGGTTTCTGTCTCGTTGGCTTCTGCTTTATGTGGGGTTCATCTGCTTCATCAGGAAATATCCTATCATTGGTAACAGTCACATCAGTGGCAGTTACATCATCAAGGGCTTCACTGTTTCCCTTCTCAAAACCGAGTAGAGTTTCTTCTTCGACAGTGGCTTTTCCAGGTGACACGTCTTCAGCAGCGTCTTTTGTTCCATTGTTCACTTCATCCCAACTGAAATGTCCTGGACCGTGATAATGCCAAAGCT
>NW_013794804.1:0-585 GCF_000517525.1 Limulus polyphemus | reverse complement strand
GCTGCCGACATACTCCTTCTACAAGATCAACCGGCCTCTGCTACGCCTTGGACTTGCCTTCACTTCCGCCCACTTGCCCCACTCATCATCTGTATATATATATATATATATATTATTTTTTATTATTATTAATAATTTCTTTTTATAATTTTTATTCATTTATTATTATTATTATTATTATCTTTTATTTCATATTCGTCTTTTCGTTCATTTTATTTATTTATTTATTATTATTACTAATTTTTCATTTACTTATTTATCTATTTATTCGCCCATATGGCTCATTAAAACGTTGTCCACTCATTGAACTTTAACCTCTAGCCTCGAGCAGGGTGAAGGAGGATTGCTAATCTTCGAGCACCCCCGATTATTGATTATTTCTCCAGAAATAATTAAGTTTAAATCATAATAACTGCCAGAAATAATAATATAAACTACTTGTACCTGATGATGACATTTGCTGTTATGTTAAACTTATATTAAAGTTTTTTTTCATTACCCATTCAAGCCGTCTCCAAGCATTATTATATATATTATATTTCTCTCCAATAAATTAATAATTTTTAAATGGTATAAAATATGTAC
>NW_013794803.1:0-585 GCF_000517525.1 Limulus polyphemus | reverse complement strand
TTTGTTTTAGAGCCACATTGAGATATATATTGTGTCTACTTTAAGATATATTTGTTTTAGAGCCACATTTAAAATCTACTGTGTATACTTTACGATATATTTGTTTTAGAGCCACATTTTGATACCTGCTGTATCTACTTTACAATCTTTTTGTTTTAGTGCCACATTGAGATATCTGTTGTGTCTACTTTACAATCTATTTGTTTTAGAGCCACATTGAGATATCTACTGTGTATATTTTACGATATATTTGTTTTACAGCCACATTGAAATATCTACTGTGTATAATTTGTGAATAATTTGTTTTAGAGCCACATTGAGATATCTACTGTGTATATTTTACGATATATTTGTTTTACAGCTACATTGAGATATCTACTGTGCCTAATTTGTGAATAATTTGTTTTAGAGCCACATTGAGATATCTACTAAGTGTACTTCATGATCTATTTGTTTTAGAGCGAAATTAAGATATCTGTGGTGTCTACTTTACGATCTATGTGTTTTAGAGCCACATTGAGATATCTACAATGTCTACTTTGTGAATTATTTGTTTTAGAGCCACCTTGAATATATACTGTGTCT
>NW_013794802.1:0-583 GCF_000517525.1 Limulus polyphemus | reverse complement strand
TTAACGATACTGTGTACTGTCAATAAGAAGAGACAAGATTTAACAATACTGTGTCCTTTCAATAAGAAGATACAGGATTTATCAATACTGTGTTCTGTCAATAAGAAGACACAAGATTTAACAATACTGTGTCCTGTCAATAAGAAGACACAGGATTTATCAATACTGTGTACTGTCAAAAAGAAGACACAAGATTTAACAATACTGTGTCCTGTCAATAAGAAGATACAGGATTTATCAATACTGTGTACTGTCAAAAAGAAGACATAATTTAACAATACTATGTCCTGTCAATAAGAAGATACAGGATTTATCAATACTGTGTACTGTCAATAAGAAGACACAAAATTTAACAATACTAAGTAATGTCAATAAGAAGACACAAGATTTAACAATACTGAGACCTTTCAATAAGAAGATACAAGATTTAACAATACTGTGTACTATAATAACAAGTCATAAGATTTAATGATACTGTGTACTATCAATAACAAGCCAAAAGATTTAATGATACTGTGTACTGTCAATAAAAAGACACATGATTTAACAACAGTGAGTCCTTTCAATAAGAATATACAGGATT
>NW_013794801.1:0-603 GCF_000517525.1 Limulus polyphemus | reverse complement strand
GGCAAAGATCCTTTACTCCTGTAACACGTAAACTTTCCATGGCAAAGATCCTTTACTCCTGTAACACGTAAACTTTCCATGGCAAAGATCCTTTACTCCTGTAACACGTAAACTTTCCATGGCAAAGATCCTTTACTCCTGTAACGCGTAAACTTTCCATAGCAAAGATCTTTTATTCCTGTAACATGTATCCATCATTGGAACTTTCGGGAACATTCGATTTGTGTCGTTATTTTCTATAAGTAATGAAAGCTTTATATATATGCATTCGTATTTCAGCATCACGAACCACTTTATATATATATATATATATTTATATATGCATTCGTATTGCAGCATCACGAATCACTTTCATAGACTTTGTACTTAACAGTCTGGTGAGATTAATTATTTTGTGGAGTTTTATCTCGAGATCATTAGATTAAGCGATTCATTCTGAATGTGCTTGTTTAAAACTTCATTTCGGGATTGTTTAATGGATTCCTATACTAAGCATGGTATAACCACACATTGTTTCGTCTTATTTTGATATTAATAGTGTCAGTTAACACTATTAATATACTGAGATATCTACATACTTAGTAAACTCTATTAATATACTGA
>NW_013794800.1:0-679 GCF_000517525.1 Limulus polyphemus | reverse complement strand
ATATACATTTAACATAACAGCAAATGTATAACGTTTCGACAAGGTTTTGTCATCATCAAGAGCAGATAATATCTAAAGGTTATAACCTCTCTATACTGAATGAGAATGACCAATCACGTGGTTAGCGCTAGTTGTTATTGCTAAATCGAACATTGGATTCACACAGTTCTACCTGGGTCAGTTGACGAAAAGGTATTTTGTGGGTAGGAATACAGCTAATTGATTCACAAGTACAGTAGCAGATGACCAGACAATACACAGTTTTGGTGGGAATTGGTAAAAAAGATGGTTAATTTTGTTTTACACATCGTGTCCAGTCTCAATATTTTTTACCTTACCACTCAGTCATTTCTGTTAAACTCCGATTGCTTCATTTATTTATACTAATCGATCCTCCCGTTATAAAGCGGACCAAACAAAGTTAATACCACAACAATAAGATTAGACATACTGATATGGTTAGCTGATTCTTCTCTACTGAAGTTTCTTTTTTACTCTTGTTTTTCTATTTCAATATTATCATGAATCTCCCCTGTTGTTACTTTTCCCTGCAATTTTAGCAACATTCTCCCTTTTATCCGTGCTAGAATAATTTCGCTGTAACTAGACATATGGGAGGAGTCATCAGAGTAACTCAAGATGGACAACGAAATGTCCACATAATTTTAATTAAAGGAGT
>NW_013794799.1:0-1137 GCF_000517525.1 Limulus polyphemus | reverse complement strand
TCGCAACACAACTTCCCGTAACTTCCTCGGTATAACTGTTTGCTAGGTCGTCACTTTCCCATCTCCGGAGAAGAATACCATCTTCAAGTTTCAACTGGTCCCGTTGTGCCCAATAGTTCTTTGTCACAGGGCTTAGACTAGACACCTTCTCCCAAGCAGGGCGCAAAACACTTGCTTGTAGAAAATCAATTATTCGCTTCAAATCTTAGTCTTTCTTCTGTTCTGCTTTGATATCTATATTTGGTTCCACTTCACCATCATCAACTCTTTCAGTCGGCTTGACATCAGCTTGATGGCACCTGGTTAGTTCAATCTCTCTTTTGCAGCAATGTCTGCAGTCATTTTTGCAGGGTCTTCGGCTCAGTCCATCAGCATTACCATGGGATTTTCCTTCTCTATATTCAATATTATAATTATACTGGTCTATTTTTCCGATCCAACGTGCTAATTGTCCCTCTGGTTCTTTAATTATCTTAACCAGCGTAAAGCAGCATGGTCTGTCCTGAAGTCTGACATATTTCCACCCTTACCTCTATGGTGCAAGGTTTACCATTTTACTATAGCAAGGAGTTCCCTCCGTGTTACACAGTAGTTCCTCTCTGGTCTACTCAACACCCTACTGAAGTAGGCCACCACATGTTCGTTTTCGCCCACTTTCTGAGACAACACTCCTCCAATTCCGACATTACTAGCATCACAATCCAATATGTACGGCAGTGAGGGATCTGGAAGCTTTAAAAGTGGAGCAGAGGCCAATTTTTCCTTCAACGTCTTGAAAGAATTCTGGCAAGAAACTATTCATTCAAACTTTTGGCCTTTGTTAGCCATATCATGTAGTGGAGCAGCTATAGTTGCAAAGTCCTTCACAAACTTGCGGTAGTAAGTACAGAGTCCCAAGAAACTTCTTAGCTCTCCCACATTGTCTGGTGTTGGCCAGTCATGCACTGCTTTCACCTTATCAGGATCCGTTTGTACACCATTCTCACTAACAATGTGGCCCAAGTAAAGCACCTATTTCTGGAACAAATGACATTTCTTGGGATGGAGGTTGAAGTTTGCTGCTTTCAAACGTTTGAAACTTCCTCCAGCCGGGACATTTCCTCGTCAAAAGTTGTTGCAAATACGATGACATCGTCC
>NW_013794798.1:0-1110 GCF_000517525.1 Limulus polyphemus | reverse complement strand
TTTGGTGATATTTCAGTTAATAAACACACAGGTATAAATGTTTGGTGATATTTCAGTTAATATAAACACTGGTATAAATGTTTGGTGATATCTCAGTTAATATAAACACCGGTATAAATGTTTGGTGATATCTGAGTTAATATAAACACCAGTATAAATATTTGGTGATATCTCAGTTAATATAAACTCTGGTATGTTTGGTGATATCTCAGTTAATAAACACACAGGTATAAATGTTTGGTGATATTTCAGTGAATATAAACACCGGTATAAATGTTTGGTGATATCTCAGTTAATATAAACTCTGGTATGTTTGGTCATGTCTGAGTTCATTAATGCAGGTATATTTGGTCATGTCTCAGTTCATACACACAGGTATAAATGTTTGGTCATGTCTCAATTCATACACACTGGTGCGAATGTTTGGTCATGTCTGAGTTCATACACACAAGTATAAATGTTTGGTCATGTCTCAGTTCATACCCATAGGTATAAATGTTTGGTCATGTCTCAGTTCATACCCTTAGGTATAAATGTTTGGTCATGTCTCAGTTCATACCCATAGGTATAAATGTTCAGTCATGTCTCAGTTCATACACTCTGGTAAAAATGTTTGGTCATGTCTCAGTTCATACACTCTGGTATAAATGTTTGGTCATGTCTCAGTTCATACACACAGGTATAAATGTCTCGTGGTGTCTGAGTTCATACACTTTGATATAAATGTATGATGATGTCACAGTTAATATACACACACCGGTATCAGTGTTCGGTGTTGTTTCAATTCATATACACATAGGTATAAATCTAACTAAATATTCACTCTGTTAGCATGTAACATCACTTTTGCTCTCCAGTGGCACAGCGGTATGTCTGCGGACTTACAAAGCTAGAAACCGGGTTTTGATACCCGTGGTGAGCAGAGCGCAGGTAGCCCATTGTGTTGTTTTGTGCTTAACTTAGCATCTCTATTAAATAACTGATATTACATCTATAGCATTACTCAATACTCTATTCCAGCTTATAATATAGGCTCAGTTGCCTAAATCTAAAAGGTCTTTCAACTAATTTAAGAGCATTTCAAATCTCTTGTTTATATATATATATATA
>NW_013794797.1:0-585 GCF_000517525.1 Limulus polyphemus | reverse complement strand
TTAACTAACGACCAGAGACGTAACAAATTGGTGTCAGAGAGTGGGACGGAAAAGAAAGAAAAATGGAAACGAGAAGTGATAATTCAAACTACAGCTTAGCAGATTAGATGGAAGCAATACAAGAACAACAAATGAAACAAGAAGAGAGACAACAGCAGTTGCAAGAAACCTGCAACAGTGGCAGCTGGAACAGCAAAATAAACAAGATAGATTACAGCAGTTGTTGGAGGAAAAAGAAAAGAAACAAGAAGAACGAGAAAAGAAACAAGATAGATTACAGCAGTTGTTGGAGGAAAAAGAAAAGAAACAAGAAGAACGAGAAAAGAAACAAGAAGAGAGATTACAGCGGCTATTGGAGGAGAAAGAAAATAAACAAGAAGAGAGACTACAGCAGTGGTTGGAGGAGAAAGAGGTAAGCCAAAGATGGTGCATGCCAACAGGCTTTGGCATTATCATGGTCCAGGACATTTCAGTTGGGATGAAGTGAACAACAGAACAAATGATGCTGCTGAAGACGTGTCACCTGAAAAAGCCACTGTCAAAGAAGAAACTGTACTCGGTTTTGAGAAGGGAAACAGTGAAGCC
>NW_013794796.1:0-584 GCF_000517525.1 Limulus polyphemus | reverse complement strand
AGATGCTATATACTGCTTTACAAAAGGGTTTTGATTACTTGATGAGTTGAGAGAATAAATGGAAGATGACTTATAATTATAATAAGTGTAAGGTAATGCATGTGACATATCACAATTTCAATTAAGAGTTTAATTTTTATTGGAAGAAAAAGATCTTGGTGTTCTGGTTTATCAGTTTCTTAAGCCATCCAAGCAATGTACTGTTGCTATTGGCAGGGAAAATAGAATTTTACGTTGAATCTACAGAAATGTTGAATACAGGCCACATTTGGAGAACTGTATTCAGTTTTTGGCTCCTTACCTTAGAAAGGACACTGAATTGCTGGAAAGAGTTCAGGGTAGGGCTACTAGGATGATACCTGGGATGGAACGGTTATCATACAAAGATAGGTTAAGATCTCTTAACTTGTTTTCTTTTGAAAAACAAAGAGTTAGAGGGAATTTGATTGAGGTTTTTAAGATTGTTAAGGGAATTGATAGTGTTGATACATCATCATTTTTCTTATTTAATGGTGAGAATAGTAAGAGTAGGAGACACAAATATAAATTTTAGCAGGGTAGAAGTGACCTACAGCTAAGACAGC
>NW_013794795.1:0-585 GCF_000517525.1 Limulus polyphemus | reverse complement strand
AATGCATTAAAGTATTTTTAATCGTAAAATCAAAATTGTTTTGCATGTTGGATAGTCAACATTCTGAAAGAAAAAGGTTTATGAGAAGATCTTTAATTAAAAAATCTTAATACTTAATTTAAAAACCTGATATTTTGTGTATGAAAATCTTGTAATGTTTACCAATAACCTGCAAAATTTTGTAAAGATATGCTTACATTATCAAAAATCATAATATAATTACTCTCATGAATACTTTCATGGTTACGAGCTGGGTGGATTCCACCCAGCCCATAATGGAAGGGTCAAGTGAGAAAATATTTTCAAGAAATATCACTCTCAACTCTCCCAAGATCTTGCCCAAAAGCAAAATAGGAGGGAGAAAACTACAATACATTTTACAAATTAAATTTTTTATAATACAAAAAAATGGCAGCACTTGTCCATAGATCTACTTTGCTAAATGTCTCAGTATTTCTCCAAATGAAATGCTTAAGAAATTTCAAAGGCAAATTTGATGAATATATTTCATGCCAGGGAAAATGTTTTAACTTTGTTAATTATGAAGAAGGCTGTATCAAGCATATTTCTATAAATTTATCTTTC
>NW_013794794.1:0-585 GCF_000517525.1 Limulus polyphemus | reverse complement strand
GCATCAAGGTGGGAGATCATGAAGGAGTACCAGCAGCCATACAGAAGCTTTATGGTGTGACAGGACATTCTACAAGATTGTGGGGACCAGTGTGGGTAACTATTGAGCTCATAGGCATTAAGGACAGACAGAAAGTATACTTGGCTGACGTTGAAGACGAATGCATATTAGGACTGGACTATCTACTACCAAGGAAGTTTGTAATTGATTTTGATAAAATGATGTTTGGGAACAACAAAGGCCAAGTTCCGGTAACTGTTAAAAGAGAGGTTGAACTAATTAGGTGCCATCAAGCTGAAGTCAAGCCGACTGAAATAGTTGATGATAACGAAGTGAAACCAGGTATAGATATTAAATCAGAACAGGAGAAAGACCAAGATTTGAAGCCAATGATTGATTTCCTAAAAGCAAGTGTTTTGTGCCCTGCTTGGGAGAAGGTGTCTAGTCTAAGCCCAGTGAAAAAGCACTATTGGGCACAATGGGACCAGTTAAAGCTTGTACGGAGATGGGAAACTACAGATGGGAAAGGGACGACTTGGCAAACAGTTATACCGAGGAAGTTACGGGAAGTTGTGCTGTATCAAT
>NW_013794793.1:0-823 GCF_000517525.1 Limulus polyphemus | reverse complement strand
CAGAACTTATAAACTTACCATACAGTTTGAGTGTGTAGACAATGAACACATAATTTATACAAATATCATACAGTTTCAACGTGTAGACAACGAACACAGATCTTATAATAAAAACCACACTGTTTAAACGTGTAGACAATGAACACAGATCTTATAAACATACCATACAGTTTCAACATGTAGACAATGAATACAGAACTTATAAAATACAATACTGTTTGAACGTGTAGACAATAAACATAGAACTTATAAAAATACCACACGGTTTAAACGTATAGACAATGAACACAGAACTTATAAAATGCAATACTGTTTAAACGTATAGACAATGAACACAGATCTTACCTTTACTGTTAGATTTGGATAAAGTTTACTTTCAAACGGGAATGACTGGTCGTCGACAAGATGCCAGTGGAAAGTATTGAACTTGTTAAAAGACATGGCGTCCTAATCATCAAGGAAAATAGAAAAGCTTTTTAGTATTGATAATCTAAATCTTCATGAAATTGTTTAAATAGAGAAAATACTTGAAACTGCCATAAATGTCTTTTTATTTTATATTTTAGATAACATATAAACTATGTTTATATATCTATAATATAAATTAAAGATTGGGAATTTAAAAACCTGAAGATAGGGGTCGTAAAACAAGTAACAAAACAAGACTGGAGATACTGTAGACATTATTTACTCAAACTACAAACTCCTATTTTGACTCCATGCTGTTACCTAGAATTACATTTGATGGAGTCAAAATAGAGATTTGTGGTTTGAGTAAATAATGTCTACAGTATCTTCAGTCTTGTTTGCTTACCTTTTTACG
>NW_013794792.1:0-1218 GCF_000517525.1 Limulus polyphemus | reverse complement strand
CTTATTGACAGGAACGATACTGTGTTGTCAATAAGAAGACACAAGATTTAACAATACTGACTCCTTTCAATAAGAAGATACAGGATTTATCAATACTGTGTACTGTCAAAAGAAGACACAAGATTTAACGATACTGTGTACTATCAATGAGAAGACAAGATTTACCTGTGTCCTGTCAATAAGAAGATACAGGATTTTTCAATACTGTGTACTGTCAATAAGAAGACACAAGATTTATCAATACTGTGTACTGTCAAAAAGAAGACACAAGATTTAACGATACTGTGTCCTGTCAATAAGAAGATACAGGATTTATCAATACTGTGTACTGTCAATAAGAAGACAAAATATTTAACAATACTGTGTCCTGTCAATAAGAAGATAAAGGATTTATCAATACTGTGTACTGTCAATAAGAAGACACAAGATTTAACGATTCTGTGTACTGTCAATAAGAAGACACAAAATTTAAAAATACTGAGTCCTGTCAACAAGAAGATACAGGATTTATCAACACTGAGTACCGTCAATTAAATAACACCAGATTTAACAATACTGTGTTCTGTCAATAAGAAGATACAGGATTTATCAACACTGTGTACTGTCAGTTAGAAGACACAAGATTTAACAATAAAATCCTGTATCTTCTTATTGAAAGGAGTCAGTATTGTTAAATCTTGTGTCTTCTTATTGACAGTACACAGTATCGTTAATTCTTGTGTCTTCTTATTGACAGTACACATTATTGAAAAATCCTGTATCTTCGTATTGACAGGACACAGTATTGTTAAATCTTGTGTCTTCTAACTGACAGTACACAGTGTTGATAAATCCTGTATCTTCTTATTGACAGAACACAGTATTGTTAAATCTTGTGTATTTTAATTGACGGTACTCAGTGTTGATAAATCCTGTATCTTCTTATTGACAGGACTCAGTATTTTTAAATTTTGTGTCTTCTTATTGACAGTACACAGAATCGTTAAATCTTGTGTCTTCTTATTGACAGTACACAGTATTGATAAATCCTTTATCTTCTTATTGACAGGACACAGTATTGTTAAATATTTTGTCTTCTTATTGACAGTACACAGTATTGATAAATCCTGTATCTTCTTATTGACAGGACAAAGTATTGTTAAATCTTTTGTCTTTTTATTGACAGTACACAGTATCGTTAAATCTTTTGGCTTGTTATTGATAGTACACAGTATCATT
>NW_013794791.1:0-582 GCF_000517525.1 Limulus polyphemus | reverse complement strand
ACACCTTTTTTCCTTTTTGGTTTAGACCTTTTTTAAGTATTTTATGGGATCAAAGGTCAAATAACTCCAATCAAGATGACAATTGGTACAAATATAAATTTTCATGCACCCTACACTAAAAAGCTGAATTAGCCCATTTTGAGTCTTTTTAGAAGGTTCAGAGCTCAAAAAAAGGAAATTTTGGGAGATTTGTTCAATTACTCTGCCATATTTTGACCAGTTTACACGGGATTTGGCACAAAGATACGTTTCTACAAATCCCACATATTGACAACAAAAATGGAGGACTTGCCCATTTTTAGTAATTATATAATGGGTCAGCCCCCCCCCCCCAGTGGCACAGCGGTATGTCTGCAGACTTACAACGCTAGAAACCGGGTTTCGACACCCGTGGTGGGCAAAGCACAGATAGCCCATTGTGTAGCTTTGTGCTTAATTATAAACAAACAAACAAACAAATAATGGGTCAAGATGGCACAAAAAAAAGCATAATTTTAGGGTTTTTGGTAATTACTCAGCCGTATTACGGCCAATTTACTTGGTTATTGTAAGTGGGTAGAAAAGTTACATAAACCAACTTAC
>NW_013794790.1:0-586 GCF_000517525.1 Limulus polyphemus | reverse complement strand
ACATGATTCAATACAGACGGAGAATAATACTGCTAATGTAGGATACGGATTACATGACTCAATACAGACGGAGAAATAATACTGCTAATGTATGATACGGATCACATAATTCAATACAGACGGAGAAATAATACTGCTAATGTAGGATACGGATCATATGACTCAATACAGACCGAGAAATAATACTGCTAATGTATGATAGAGATTACATGACTCAATACAGACGGAGAAATAATACTGCTAATGTATGATACGGATCAGATGACTCAATACAGACGGAGAAATAATACTGCTAGTGTATGATACGGATCACATGACTCAATACAGACGGAGAAATAATACTGCTAATGTATGATACGGATCACATGATTCAATACAGACTGAGAAATAATACTGCTAATGTAGGATACGAATCATATGACTCAATACAGACGGAGAAATAATACTGCTAATGTATGATACGGATCACATGACTCAATACAGACGAGAAATAATACTGCTAATGTATGATACGGATCACATGACTCAATACAGACGGAAAATTAATACTGCTAATGAATGATACAGATTACATCACTCAATACAG
>NW_013794789.1:0-582 GCF_000517525.1 Limulus polyphemus | reverse complement strand
AAATACCTTACATGTTAATAACAATATAGTGTACAGTCTTCTCTGTTATATATGCACGAGTTACATAATACATTACATGTTAATAACAACGTAGTGTACAGTCTTCTCTCTTATATATGCACGAGTTCCATAATACCTTACACGTTAATAACAACATTGTGTACAGTCTTCTCTCTTTTACACATGCACGACTTACATAATACCTTAGATGTTAATAACAATATATTGTACAGTCTTCTCTCTCTTACACATGCACGAGTTACATAATACCTTAGATGTTAATAACAATATAGTGTACAGTCTTCTCTCTCTTATATATGTACGAGTTACATATAACCTTCCATGTTAATAATAATATATTGTACAGTCTTCTTTCTTATACATGCACCAGTTACATAATACCTTACATGTTAATAACAATATAGTGTACAATCATTCTCTTTTATATATGCACGAATTATATAACACTTTACATGTTAATAACAATATAGTGTGCAGTCTTTTCTCTTATATATGCACGAGTTACATAATACCTTACATGTTAATAACAACATAGTATACAGTCTTCTCTCTTTTACACAT
>NW_013794788.1:0-586 GCF_000517525.1 Limulus polyphemus | reverse complement strand
ATTTGAACTGTCATGTTTTGGACATGTTTATTGACTAAAAAGCGTCGGGGCTGCGAAAAGTGATTTGAGGTGGTAAGGTGACTGAAATCTATCAGCGCATCACGAGTTTAACTGTCAAGCACAAGAAGCATGAAATTCTCCAAATGATACACAGAGGTATTCAGGAACCGTTTAGAACCACCTTGGTAAATATTGGGCAGCAATCCGAGTACAATATTATACATGTAGTTGCTTTCAAAGTGTTCCTGTCTTCTCATCCTACTGTTGACTATCGTGATGCTTCGACCTTCCCAACCAAATCGCAGGTGGAATCGTTCCTATCTAATTTGAAAGCTAAACATAAAAAGGTGATAATAGGTGATAGCTGGCAATTGTTTAATTAATGATGCTGATAATGTGGTTTTATTGAAATATAATGATTTTCTCCCAGTGGATAGACTTTAGTATTAGCTAGTATGGAGACTTGAGGATGCTGTATTTCACCTTAAAATTTAACAATTAACAAACAAAAACTTGTCTCGAAAATAAACGTCCAAAACCACCCTCTTTTGGAGTTTCCGGACTGAACTTACACTTAATATTCCAT
>NW_013794787.1:0-891 GCF_000517525.1 Limulus polyphemus | reverse complement strand
ACATCCTATAAATAAGGTCCTTAAATGTCTACAACCTCAGGTAAGACGAATATTAAACACATCTTATAAATAAGGTCCTTAAATGTCTACAACCTCAGGTAGGACGAATATTAAACACATCTTATAAATAAGGTCCTTAAATGTCTACAACCTCAGGTAGGACGAATATTAAACACATCTTATAAATAAGGTCCTTAAACGTCTACAACCTCAGGTAGGACGAAGATTAAACAACTGAAAAATGGGTCACGAATTAAAGAGGGAACTGACAATAACTGAAAACTTACCACAAAGTGAACTAGGTAACTACCAGTAAACAAAACTTGTGTGACAGATTTTCCATGTGATGCACGTCTGTGAAAAACATCCATACATATTTGTTTGAAAGGTTTGAAACGATTTTATCTAATGTGAAGGAAATTCGAGGACAATACTTCGCGTCATCTGCGCTGGCAAGCTGAATCTGTGAAAACAAATTCAGATAAAGATGCCATTTTTTTAATATATGATAGAGAATATCTCACTGTGTTTTTTTTTTTTTAAACGACAAACTACAGTTTTTGTCATCATTTCCAAGTTTTTGCAGTATTGATGATGATGATGATGTGACTGATCATTTATTCTTTCAGGTACACTTACACTACAGAAGAATTCATTTTCTTTACGTCCGAGACGTCATAAAAAACAAGAAAAATGACAAAAAAAACACAATGTGTGATATTGAAAAAAATGTCTCAAACTCATGATCAAATGAAAAAATTTGAAGTGTTGAAACGAATCATGGTAGAAGCTAATTATCTCAATGATAGTAAGTACTGACAGTCTCCTACCTCAATTTGTGACACCAATTTTCAGTTACTGACAGTCTCCTACCTCAATTTGTGACACCAA
>NW_013794786.1:0-825 GCF_000517525.1 Limulus polyphemus | reverse complement strand
AGTTCACTCTGTAACACCATCTGTGGCATGACAAGAATGTTGATCATTTCTAAACATGCTGTAATATGGTACAGGAGCTACTGGATTAACTTTCCAAATACAGATAAAATGATTAAACAAATTGTATTAAAGCTTTATGTAATATTGTTTACCTTCAACCAACCTGCTAACCATAATGAGGAAATACAAAAAAATCAAAACTGAATGTTCTTCAAGCAACATAAAATTAAATGGAACTTTTAAAAAACAATTTTGGAAGGACACCTTAAATGTTGATATTAGGATTTAGGGTATTATAATTTTTGTGTAAGCTTCATAAAAACAGTTGATAATCCTCACTAGATTTAATCTTTTATGTAAGTTTCATAAAAACATTGGATAATCTTCACTAAATTTAAACTTGTGTGTAAGCTTAATAAAAACATTGGATAATCCTCACTAGATTTAATCTTTTGTTAAGCTTCATAAAAACAGTTGATAATCCTCACTAGATTTAAACTTGTGTGTAAGCTTCATAAAAACATTGGATAATCCTCACTAGATTTAAACTTTTGTGTAAGCTTCATAAAAACATTGGATAATCCTCACTAGATTTAAACTTTTGTGTAAGCTTCATAAAAACATTGGATAATCCTTACTAGATTTAACTTGTGTGTAAGCTTCATAAAAACATTGGACAATCCTCACTAGATTTAACTTTTGTGTAAGTTTCATAAAAACAGTTGATAATCTTCACTAGATTTAAACTTTTGTGTAAGCTTCATAAAAACATTGGATAATTCTCACCAGATTTAAACTTTGGTGTAAGCTTCATAAAAACAGTTG
>NW_013794785.1:0-1050 GCF_000517525.1 Limulus polyphemus | reverse complement strand
CACAAAGTACAGCTACATATACAGGCTAGATCAAATAGAGGTACAACATAAACACAAAGTACAGCTACATATACAGGCTAGATCAATAGAAGTACAACATAAACATAAGTACAGCTACATATACATGCTAGATCAATAAAGGTACAACATAAACACAAAGTACAGCTACATATACAGGCTAGATCAATAGAAGTACAACATAAACATAAGTACAGCTACATATACATGCTAGATCAATAAAGGTACAACATAAACACAAAGTACAGCTACATATACAGGCTAGATCAATAGAAGTACAACATAAACACAAAGTACAGCTACATATATAGGCTAGATCAATAGAAGTACAACATAAACACAAAGTACAGCTACATATATAGGCTAGATCAATAGAAGTACAACATAAACACAAAGTACAGCTACATATACAGGCTAGTTCAATAGAGGTACAATATACAAAGGAAAAGTACAGAAAGTTAAATTAATGTGTAACAAGATTGTATATTTAAAAAAAAAGAAATATGCAAAACAAAAACAAATTTGGCAGAACTGTAACTAGATAATTTCTGTTATCTGAAGTTTCCTAAACAGAATGATTTGATTCCATTTCATACCTCATTTTTTATGTACCTCTCTTCGTACATCTGTTGAAATGACCTGTGTCCACCAGTTTCTCTACATATTTTTAAAACAATCAAAAGACCATAATACCGATATTCTAAAGTTGTAGGTCGCGACTCCAGTGGGAAATGCCGCAAGCTTAATACAGTGTAATGGTGGACCCAGACTTTCTTTTCATTATTCTACTTTTACGATTGAATTCGTAATACACAACAGATAAGAAGATAACGGAGAAGAACGTATAAAGACAGCAGAATAAACACTCGGTGAACAAAGGTACGACAGAAAAATAATGGAGAGGCACATATACTGACTAGAGAATACACACTAGATCAATAGAGGTACCACAGATACACAGGCACATATACAGACTGTAGAACACATGCTAGATCAATAGAGGTACCACAGATACACAAACACAGGCACATA